>NW_009207194.1:0-20749 GCF_000690835.1 Fulmarus glacialis | reverse complement strand
CCCCACACAGAAACTGACAATCAGCAGTACAGACGGCCAGTATAAGGTGCTACAGACCAAAACTCCCAGAGCAGATCCAACATCTCTGAGAGCAAATAAACCAACATTGTGCACAGCGAGTACTAAACTGATATAATGAATGCTTATAACAAATTTGTTTTAACCCGTTCTGGTCAGATGTGTCGTTATCTCTACCTTTCGAGCCCCACGTTGGGTGCCAAAAAGGACTCTTGTGGTTTAACCTGGCAGGCAGCCAAATACCACGCAGCCGCTCACTCACTCCCCCCTCCCAGTGGGACGGGGAGAGAATCAGAAGGGTAAGAGTGAGAAAAACTCATGGGTTGAGATAAAGACAGTTTAATAGAACAGAAAAGGGAAAATAATAATAATAATGATAGAATATACAAAATGAGTGATGCACAATGCAATTGCTCACCACCCGCGCTGACCGATAACCAGGTAGCGATCGGTACTTCCTGGATCACGCCTACCATTCATATACTGAGCATGACATCACATGGTATGGAATACCCCATTAGCCAGCTGAGCTGGCTGTCCTGATTATGTTCCCTCCCATCTTGTGTACCTAGCTCAGTCAGTAGGCATGGGAGCTGTCCTTGGACTAGGAGAGCACTTAGCAACAACTGAAAACATCAGTGTGTTATCAACATTCTCCTTATACTAAATCCAAAATACAGCACTAGCAAGAAATTTAACCCTATCCCAGCTGAAACCAGGACAGTGGTTTTAACAGTACTTTCCTTATCACCCAGTAATTATTTAATTTATTTAAGGATCTTATCTGTGTGAAAATCCATAAAACATCTTGTGTTTTATAGAAGTCCAAATGAACTGTATCTGTGAATTATTCTTAATCCATTTTGAACTGAACTGATTCCTTAGAAGACTTGTATTTAGCTACTATTACCTTCAAGAAAGCCATATTACTTTGCTTTTATTCCATAATATTCATATAAACATCTTAGTAGGGATATAAATGGTTTTCCAACATGTGCTCGCCTGCTCACAAAAACTCTAGTCAGCATTTTTAATGATTATGATTGATGTCCTTTATATAGACAAGACTACTAAGTATAATACAAACACAGTACTACAAAGATAACGCTTCCTACTGCAGTTCCCCAGATCATAATATATGGTGAGAGTACCCTTTTTATGGCTTTAGTTCTCATTACACAGTGATTACCACACTGCTTTGTTCTCCTTGTATCCTGATAAACCTTGGTGACATAAGGTATTATAGGCGGGTTGTATTTAAATTATTTAAACCACCTCAATTTCTCCTGTCACTATAACAGGCTCTGGAAAAACTTCATCTTTTCTAACAGATTAATTCAGTGGTAAGTGTTCCCTTAAAGTTAACATATAGATTGCTATACCCTGTTGGGTTTTGCTTCTTCATAGAAGTCTAAACAATTCATGGATGCACTTTCAGATTTCCTATTTCAGATCTAATTCAATAATTTGGGGAAGTAGGGGCATTTTTCCCTCTTTTCATTTAGGAATCTTGGGTTTTATCTTTCCTAAACGCTGGTTGAACATGTGGACTGACTTTCTATATTTAGGTATGCTATTTTGCTTTCTATGTATTATTTTACTTTTCCATTTAACTACTTATTTCTCCTCCTTGCTCTTCAGTCATGAACAAAAATCCAAAATCTCTCTTACAAATAATATTTATTTCTGTCAATTTCAACATTTCAAATTATAAACTACTTATCCCAAATTATGAAGTCCTCTCTTCTGCATAAACATATTGAATATTTTCAAGTTAGGCTTGAATCATTAACAACTTTTCTCTTAAAAAAAATACACAGTTTTTCATTAAGACTCTTATGAGTTTACTGTTTGCTCAGTTGCATTCGAAAAACGCAATTTTCAACGGGAATCAAATTCAGTAGAACTGGCACAGCCCTTTGGAATAAAAAACCCCTATGATCAGAAACACTGAATTCTGTCTCATTTAAAGACATATAGGGCAATACAGAAGTCTTAGTATAGTTATTTCAAACTACTAACAAATCATTCCTTTAATGATATACATGAAAGAAACAAGTATACTGCTCACTCTCGTCTGCTGCTGTCAGATGATATTTTCATGGCAACATATATCAGATACATGCCCTGTATGTAGGAGAGAGTAAGAAATCGCTGTTACAGCTATGAAACACTTATAAAATATTGCTTATTGGCCTCTCATGCTTTTAAAAGTGAATATTACTTTGACGCACAGATAAATAGTTTCTGCTTTCCTTCTTTGAGATAGTTACATTTCAGTGCTTAGAAGTGAAATATGCATCTACTCTATCTTCTGTAGTAAGATGATGAGAGTTAGTGGGAAGAACACTGTATAATAAATAATTATAAATCTGTCACATTTATTGTTATTATTACATTTTAAGACATGTATTAAATCAGGTTGTTAAATGGTGTCATAGTCTCAGGACTCATTCTGGGTTAAAGCAGCAACACATGTAACCTCACAGTCCCTCTGACTACAGTATACGAGGCTTTGTGTTGTGTATAGCTATTTTATTTCTTTTCTGGAGGTGATGCTGGTGCCCCTTTGAGCATTTACATCTCATTCAGTATTCTACCAAAAGTATTTCAGGGAAGCATCATCCCTGAATACATAGCCACTCTCTATTGTTCTTGAGAACAATAACAAGAATAGCAGTGGCTCAGTTTTAAACTTTTTTCATATGTGTGATGCCAGAGGGTTTTTCAGATCTCAGCTACTACATTTGGAGATACATCACTTTAATGTTATTGTCATCAACTTTCCTAGCTCTTTGATCAGCACATCAAAATACTCACATGACTTAGAGCTACTGAAAATACTTCTTACCATAAGAAGAAAAGAACAAGGGAACTCTGACAAGAGTTCACAAGTGGAATATGGTAGGCGTTTTTCAGGATCCTATGACTATGTTAGCTCAGGTACGATCTGGTTTCCAGGTGGCTAATCTTTTACTCTGGCATTAATATTTAATTTCCACACACAAAAAACATTTGTGCATCTGAAAGGTTTATTGCACTGTTAAATATTATAACTTCCAGAAATGCTAAATTTACAGATCCCACAGTTTAAAAAGAGTCTAATATAGATTAGAAAAAAAGCCTATTGCTAAAAGAAGGCGGGACACACCCTTGATTTATTTCTGTTTGATTTTTGTTTAAAAGGAAAACTAACATAACAAATCAATAGGATAACATTCAAGCTTAAGGATATATAATGATCCCTGAAAACAGCTTAAATAAGTGGATTGCATTCAGAAAATTTCCAATACATGCCAAGGTTACAGAGTATTTTTGCACAAGAAAGCAACTCTGCAATCTCAGGATTACAGTACACTCTCTAAAATCTATTATAGCCTTAGATCCCCTGCTACTTTTAGAAGTTCTCACAGTTCAGAATTACTGTGAGTATTGCCAATTACTATATTTTTCTTAGAATTCTAATTCCTGGAATAATGTAATAGCTGTGACAGTCTTAGCTCTGTTTATTGATGACAGTTTGCATTGTGAAAATGTGAAATGTGAAAGCTAAAATAATAACAGAAGGCACAGATACGTTAATCAAATATTACTATTTGCAAGTACATCTTGACTCAAACCTAACATGCATAAAGACTAAATAAACTTCCAGAGAATAAACCGCTGTGATTGGCAGGAAATGACATTGTTTCTGTGAAAACTACTGAATTCTACTTTCTTGCTGTTCCATCTGGCCAAACCGCGTTACAAAGTTTTTTGACCTACGTGTAATAGAAATGATACTGAAAACTCTTTTTATGTCATTGAATAATTACTACTACTACTTTTTCAAAAAAGAAATAAAAAAAAAATGCAGGAAATATTGATTAATCGTTAATTAAAAAACATCTTTCAGCTGAAAAAAGTACAACAAGACTGACTGACATTTATATTGTTCATCATAAAGCTATAAAAATATATCCTATCACCAAGAATTTTCAGACAACATAAGAGTCACAAAACACTAAATAATCTAGTAACAAAAAACTACAGTGACTTCCTAGAAACAGACAGAAACTTTGAAGGCTATAATTATTGTATTAGTGATATTTGAAATTAAATTAAACAGAACCAATACCTAAAAGCTTTCTTTTTGAATTCTAGTGCAAGGGAGAGAATAAATGAGTAGAAAATTGTAAATAGTAGTTTACCAATAAGTTGATGTTAAATAAATTTCTTTATCATTATTACTAATCTTAGACACATACTGGCAAGTGTGGAACAGTTTCTTTTCTTCCTGTTAGTATTTCTGTCACTTTTTCAGTCCTAAAAAAAAAATCTGGTCATAATCACTTTGTCATGTCTGAGATAACGTCAGAAAGGCCACAAATCTTACTGTACTCAGCAGACCTGCTGAGGTCTCCACAATTATGAAATACACACAGAAAAGATATAGATTTTGTAAAGGTCACAGAACTGAAAACAGGGCACTTTTACTGATCACTATTTAATAGCATTATTCCAATATTCTCTACTATAGTATCTCTAAAGCTTTGAACAGCGTGGCAACTGAGCAGAGCAAAGCATAAGCTACTGAACATATAATTAATTAATTAGCCAACAAGCTGGAAAGCAGCATTTCTCTTGATGTCAAGTTCTTAAAAAATTGAGTCAGTTTTTCATTAAGCAAATTTAAAAGAGTAAAAAGAAAATTGAGTTCAAACTACAGTATCTCAAACCATCATGATGCTGTGAATGAAACTCAGGTTTTAACAACAATTGAATAACTTAATTTTTATTGTACTATTCTATAATATCTTCCTACAGATATAATCAAATATATTATTCAAGAGTGATCAAGTCCTGAAAAGCTTTAACTTTTAAAAACTGTATTCTAAATCTATTTTCACATTTCCTTAGATCAGTCTTTTTGTTTCCGGTAGAATATAATGGACATCTGGAATTCCCACAATGAGAAGTTTAGCTCTTTCATATAGAGTTGTTAGTGAATTAGTCCAAAACTGCTATATTGCCCCACTTACTCATACTTTATCATGAGCAAAGCAACAAAATATGACTGCCATTGCTGGTAACTTTCATTTCACCTGAATTTTTTTGAAAGGGCCTTAAACAAGGTACATCAAGGGATGATAATAACTTGCAGCGCAGAGGGACGTGGAAATCATGTCTGGTAAGCATGTGGGCAGGGTGAAGGGAGAGAAAGAGCTCTTACAAAAGACAAAACAGTTTCAAAGTGCCTGTACAGAAATGCATGCAGGCTAGGAACCAGGATGAGCTAGAGGTTCACAAATGGACACAGAGTTGCAGCATCATTGGCATAACTGAGACATGGCAGACCAGTTTGCAGGACTGGAATGCTATGATGGACAGGTACAGATTCTACAGGAAAAACAGGCAGAGAAGAAGGGAGGTGGGTTGCGTTGTACATGAAGGAACTGCTCAAATATAAGGAGCTCTTCTACAACAGTCTGTTTGACAACTCGTGTGGGAATTTGTTACAGTCCACCTGCTGACTGTGAAGTGGATGAGACCTCATTTAAGAAACTTGAGAACATCTCCAGATGATACACCTTACTTTTTATGGGAGAATTTAAGCCCCCTGACATCTGCTAGAAGGACAATATGGAGGGATGGAAGCAATCCAGGAGGCTTCTGGAGAGTGTCAGGGACAACTTCTTAACACAGATGTTCAATGGGATAACCATGCTTTCCTGGATGTGCTAACAGACGAGGAAGAAATGGTTGGTGATGTAATCACCAATGGTAGCCTTGGCTGAAATGACCATGAAGTAGCAGAGTTCAAGATCTTAACAGGTGTGAGGAAGGCAAGCAGCAGAGTACAAATTTTGAATTTAAGGGGTGCAGACTTCAGCTAATTCAGGTATCCTGTAGGGATGCATCTGTGAAGGGCAAAACAGGGCAAGAAAGTTTGCAGGTCTTTAAGGACGATCTCCTCCATGCACAAGAACAATCAACCCCTATGCTCTAGCAAATGAGCAGATGTATCGGGAGCCTGGCGTAGCTGAGCAGGGAACTCATGAATTCCAACTGAACGAAAGATGAAACAAGCCTCTCTAGGAGGACAGTTAAGCACTAGACCAAGGGGATCAACTCAGTCAGGCTGCCCAGAGAAGCTGCAGAATCTCTGTCGTTTGGGAGTTCTCAGGACGTGAGCGGGCAAAGCCCTGAGCAACCTGGTCTGAACTCAGTGTTGACCCTTCTTTAAGCACAAGGGTAGACTACAAAGACTCTCAAAGTCCCTATAGTCTGAATCAATCCATAAAACTGCATCTCAACATCATTTTTAATGTTAACTATTTTCATAGGAATGCCTTGAAACCAATGTGCACACCATCTTTATTACTAACTCAGTTGATATTAGCTGACATTTTACAGTAAGGCAAATAGACCAAAATTCTTGTATTTCCTATGACTGTTCTTTCAGTTGTCTAAATCTACTTCTGAAACAATTGGAATTGCACTTAATTTTCACATTCCATTTCATTTATATGAAAGATGTACATTTTAATTAAAAAAGGTAACTCCAGGGCAGCAATTCTAAAACTCTTGTGATAATGTAATAGAAGCAAGTTTGATTTTATTTTTATTGTTTTGTACCTGCCACCCATGAATTCCAACAAAATTCCAGAATAATTTTCTAAGCTATAAGAATACTGACTTCCCCCCCCCCAATCTTTATCTTAAAATATTTTCCACTCAACTGCCTGTAAAGCCAATATTTGCTCATTTTTAATGCTAATCTTTTAGTGTCTCTAACACTGCCCATGGCATAGTCCTCCTGAATCATGGATACCAAAATGCTTTAAAAACATAAATAAAATGATGTTACAAGGAGAAACAGCAAAACCTGTATGAACCACATAGCAATTCTAAACGTCAGTATAGAAAACCAGTACTTGAGAGAACGGTAAGTTATCTGGGAAACAACTCATGCTCCAGCTGGTGTTAGAATGGGCTCTGAATCAGGCCATTGACAACAAAAGAACATATCCTCAAAACCTGACTTCAGCACTGGAAGAGGAGAGAGGTGGAAGAAGGCAGAAAAGGAGGCTCCTCGAGGAGAAGATATGCAAGCAGAGGATCTGAATTTTAGTACTCACTCTGTTGACCATGGAACAACCCTCCAGTATATTCTCTAGATCCCAGCTGACTACTCCATACCATTCCTCCATCTGCATTCAGTCTGTCACTGTAAAATCTACTTTCACAGACTTCCCATCAGACTTAAGTATGTGCTACCCTGGGCTCTGTGACACTGGGTTACAGTGTTAATCTTCTCTCTGCATATCAATTTCTCATGCAATACACCTCTCAACTCCTTTTCCCTAGCCACCTTCCCAATCTCTTCATTAAGCTAGTAAGAGCTGCCTTCATCTTCTTTCTGCCTCAATCTTCTGAGCAATCAGCCCAATCTTCGTTCATCTGAGGCAATAATATTCCATTTTTTTCCTCCCCGAATCCCAGTCTCACTCTACCTCAACATTATTTCAGTTGGTATCCCAATCCCTTCCATTCCCTTTCTTACTGCATCTTCTGGTCCATTTCTTGTCTGTTCAGTAACAGAGACAAACAGGTCTTTTCTTTTTTTAAGATGTCTTTTCTTTTTTTAAGATGATGTTCGGATTCACCATAAATATAAGCAAGATATATGTCCACACTGACACAGTTTGCAGCCATAGAGAGCTGCTATTATAAGCAAACAGCTACCAAAAAAAAAAAGGTCTTTGTTTCTGGCAAAAAGATTGTATTTGCACCTGGAGTTTTTGCAAAGATGTTCTCTATTATTTCAGGTGTTGAAGCAGTAACAGGACTCATCTAAACTATCTAGAAGAACATCCTGTTCTTAGATTTCCATAACTATCAACGCCATAAAAATAAGTGGTGTAGTTTTTCTGGGTATGGAGTCCTTTTGTCAAGACTCTCAACACTGCACTACAGAAACACAACTTTCCTGGGTTTTTTGCCAGTTTTCCATTCCTCTTATCATTTTCTGGTCTCATAAACAAGCTGCCGGTTAGCTAAGTGAGACAAACCAGCCAGATGACTGTATGTGGGAGCATCTTAATGATGGTTACAGGTGGTAAGCAGTGCTGAGTTGCCACCTAATTAGCTGAGCTCTTTACTCTCCCCTCCATTCATTTTGCACCCCATACAAAAACCAGCTGCATTCCCATCTTTCAAACCGCACCTGACCAAGACCTCACACTGCCTTTCTCTCTCTTATGCCCATACCACAGAGGTACAATGGTTTTAGTTTTCAGTTGGTAATCTGCTCCTTTTTCATATGATCCTCAACATAACTTGCACTTCAATCAGGAACAACAGCAAAAGCTTTGTAACTTCCTGCATCCTATTTCAAGTTCAATGCTCACATATGGCAAAGCATGCCATGCAAAGGACATGTAAAGATCACTCCTTGCTGACCATGAGAAACAGACAGAAGGTAGAAATACAAATTATTTAAAAGGAATAAATGGGAAAGAATATGAGAACTTTATTGCTCACTGCATAGTGAATGTTTGGAAAAATTCATGCCTAACTTCAGGTATGTCCACTTCAGAGAATTTTACTTCCTCAGATTTCAGTAAAGCACTATGATGTCCACTGGAACAAGAAAGGCCAGGGAATTTGGCAGCAACTAGACCTTGTGATAAAGACAGGAGCAGTCTTAGATCTGTCAAAGCAGCTACTGCAGGAAGCTTGCCAATGAGATATATGGCAAAAAAAAAAGGAAAACTGTTTTTCTAAGATCATTAGTTAGATTGTGTTTTGGCCAGGTGCAAGAGAAAACCTAGCTGTTACGGGTGTCTTAACTGTTTTCACCTTTTTTTCTTTCCCTCCTAATTAGGGAATATACTACCACTTTCGCAGATAAACTTTCAATAATTGGGGCCTGGATCCCTTAGCTATGGGATAAGGATTCAAATCAAGCTGAGTCTCAGGCTGCAGTTAAAAGCTGAGCTATCTCCACTAGTTGAGATTTCGCAACACCAGCATTTCATAAAACTGAAACCCACAGGTCAGGTCAGCTGATCTCTCCAGGTTTCTGCTGTAAGTTGCTACCTTTTTTCCTAATTCCAAGGTAGTCAACACCTACAAATGAGATCAATTCAAAGCAAACATGTGAGTTTACAGAATCCCTGGTAAATCTAAACCCAAATGTGCTTTGGTTAATGTAAAATCTTTTACATTCTAAAGCATTTCAAAATATATTTAAATATATTTTAAAAATTCAAGACGTGTTTCACAGGTACTAAAAACAAAAAAAGCAAACTAAAAAAACAACCTACGTTAATTCTTAAGCTTAAACAGAATCAGAACTAAAAAAGAAAGCAGCCCTGCTTTCCCATTCTGTTATATTGGCTATGTATCATCTTAACTGCAATGTATAATGAAATGGAGAAGAAGCCCCGTACAATGTTGTTTAGAACGCTCTACCAAAAAACCCCAAACCCAAATCAAAACCCAAAACCCAAACCATTTGCATTGCACTATGTTCAAAGCAACATTCAAAGAATATTGATAGACCAATTAGAAATAACAGAATGGCAAACTTTCTACTTGGCTTTTCTGCACTCCTTGGATTTGGCATGTAAAGACACACTTTCCCTTTCCTTCTTCAGCCTTTACCATCTCCAGGTACCATGATATGGTGCATCTATTTGAAGAATGAAGTATATCAAGATGAAACACTGCTATGAAGATGCACGCAAACATTCTGCACTCAAAGGAGCGATCTTTTTTTCAAGGGGGAAAGTAAGTTTTTAAATAATACAAATAAAAACTTGCATAGTAGGAAATCCAATAGACTTATTTCACTTCCATATCTTGTACATACTTTAGTATCCTATATGTTATTACTCCATTTATGGTTAACACAATCTCAGATAAAAACTTCAGTAATACTACAGGAACATAGAGAGGAGTGCTTATTGTTAAGATTATGCGATATTTTATGTTTTATTAACCTGTTTTTAATGGCTTATAACTGCGGCTAGTAATTTTTTTTTTCCCCTTATCTTTGACATCCAAGGTGAGGAACATTGTGGTTTTTTGTGGGGTTTTTTGTTTGTTTTGTTTATTTGTTTGTTTTAGAGTAAAGGAAGTGTGAACAAATGAAAGGGGAATTATTCTGCCAAACAGCTTTGCTGGTCTTGAGAAATATCTGGCATATGTTAAAAAATGGCTGGTGAACAGCTCTGCTATTTCACTGATCTGGAGCAGGGAGATTAGGCAGGAGGGAGTTACAGACTTTTGTATAGCGAACGTGGCTTTTCACATACCCATGAAAATCTGTGCACATTTGCCAAACAGAAGTTCAAAATTATAATTTTTAAAGGCTTATCATATTTTTAAACCACACAGTCAAGACAAACAGCTAAACTTCTCAAAAACTCATTAACACCCTACCTACCAGCAGCACAAGGAAACTAAACACTTATTGGCCCAAGACTCCAGGAGCTTTTAGCAAGGCTTTTCCTGGCATTTCTGAGTCCCTCCTGGCAGCTCTGAGCCAGACCAGAACCAGGCGGGAAACTGCAGGCAGAAAGCCTACCTCCCACCTATCTTCCAACACCCATGCTGAACTGAGAAGGGAGTTTTCTCTTTCAACTGCCCAAGTAGAAAAAGACAGAGAGAAAATAAAACGTGGCCAAGGAATATAGTGAAATAGGAAATTTGGGAAGAGAGGAAAGAGTTGCTTGCTATTTAAGAAAGAACAGAAAGAAGTCGATAGACCAACCGTCAATGGGAGGTCTTTGGAAGATGGGACCAAACTGTCTGACAGGTACAGACAATCAGAGACCGCTCCAGTACCTGCACCATCTCACATAACTCTTCTGCTTAATTACTGCAAGTCTGCCTTCCCTCATACGCAGAGTCCCACTTTCTTCTTGCCTCTTTCAAGTAAGGAGACTCTAGTAAGAATTGTCCCCCTTTATCTCTCTTCTCTTTCCTGTCTGATTTTTTCCCACTCTGCATTCAAAGCAGAACGTTTACTACTGCATGCTGCCAGGGCAGTCATGCATCATGATACAACCCTAAACTGAATTTATTTTTTACCTCACACCATTTCCCCAATCAGTGAACAGAACGGATCTATTCTTGGCATCCAGCTGGACACAAAATCCAGGTTACATAGTAAAGCTGTTTTCCATAGTGCCCTTGTCTGAACTGTTGCTGAGAGTGGAAGCCATGTGGCAAATGTGAAATGAAACAATAATCCTACAGATAGTGCTGCCCTGAGGGATTGGCTTCTGTCTTTTCTCTTCCTGCACATTATATCATTTAAACCAGCCCCCTAAGGGTGACTATTATGTGCTCTTGATCTTTTGGGTACTGAATTTGGAGAAGTGTTGAAAACTCATCGTTTCTGTTAGAATCAGAGAGGATCTCTGCCTGGAACAGATAAAGCGTTATGTAGTAAAAAATCCTCTGAACTATCAGGCACAACTCATCACAACCGTAGCACCCAAAATCAGCAGATACTTTTTATGTTTGCTTTTTAGTATTTCAACTGCTCACCTGAAATACTGTCTCCACAATGAAAACTAGGTACTGTAAAGATGACGACTAATAACACTTATGAACCACAGAAAAGCCCAAAGGAAATTATTAATTTTGTCATCAGAGCATGCTTTGATTAGGGTGCAGTAAATAAAGCCTACGGCCACAAACAGAACACTGAGAGTGAAACAAAACAATGAAGGCAGCAATCATCAAGTAAGCATTATCCCTCCTGTGCGCTGAATGAAGTGTAACTCCTAGGGGGAAAAAAACCAGTATGTGATTCTCTAATTAAAGACTGTGCCATTGTGCATAAGCATAAGGAGGCCAAAATTAAGATTAAACAAGAAGCTTTAATTCTTGAATTTCACAACTTTTAAGCGCTTCATTTCTCTACTTTAACAGAACTCTTAATAAAACTTTTCAGATTCAATTTAGAAACACACACGTGATAACAGCTCCAAGAACAAAGCAGGCAAAAATAAAAGGCAGAAATGAAAAACATGTTTTCATCCCATGACATAGCTTAAGCAAATGTTTGATCTAAGAAAACAAATTTCTCACTTTTTATTATGAACCTATACAAGTGATAAAGTGATATCATAGCACTGAAATGTAGGAGATGTGGAAAGATGCCTTTCCTTTTTTTTGGTGTTGTGGCTGTTTGACCTTCCTAAGTAAAGAGCGGGAAAATGGATTTTCAGCGCCACAACTGCTGTTACTCTCTGTAGTGAACCACAATTTGATTGAACAAAAATGCACAGGAGCAAGCATATTAAGTTATAGGAACATCTATCCTATTTCTCTATTAAAACTGTCTGCTTAAAATCATAAAGCATGATTATTCAGCGAAGATTGCTATGAATCTGCAGAATCAAGATTTTTGTCCTTCTCAGGACTTTCAGAATTAGTATATAGATAGAAAAAATATTTTCATATAAATGGGCTAAGGAGAGACCTGGTATATTGATATTAATTGGTTCTTTTTGTCACAAAGGTAGTCTATATAATTCTGGAGGTATTGTAAATTACTGAGTCTTTTTTCCCTTATGACATAAGCCTAATTAAGTTTACTTTTTATAATTATTTACTTTTACATAACACCTTAGCCTATTATAGAAACATAGTAACTTTTCATATAAATTAAGTGAAATACAGTATTATCTAAAGTTTCAAATGAAAAATAGAGACACTTCTGTAAATCTACATATTAATCCACTTCCAGGTTCAGTAGATTTTTATCCAAAGAAAATCTCATATTTGCAGAGCCATTAGGGCCTTGCTCACTGCAGCTTGTTTACAAAAGGTTCATTAAATTATTTAAGAAGTTTCTCTATAGCTTGTTCTGTAGAGTTTATGGACTTTGCACCATGATCCTCATTTGTATAATGCTAGTGGTTTTATATACGGAAAACGTATGCTATTTATTACATTAAGTTATCTATAGTCATTATGGTCAGCTCCTGAAACTGATTTTTTTTCTGCATTATGATTGCTCCCTTAAGATCTTTTCCAGTAGTACTTGCAATTAAAACATCTGTATTTGAATACATACCAATCCAAAGCTAAATGCTATTCACATAAAGTTAGTCAACGAAGCGAGCACCTTAAAATAACGTGTCAGGTTTTTCCTCCCAAGCTGCATGTTTTATTCCATTATTAGATCAGCAACTTTTCTCAATTTAATCTTAAGAGCATTTATTTGGTTGTGGAGGTGGGGTGGTGTGCAAAAAACAAACAAAAAAATAGTATCATGATAAAGCACCATTGTCTTGTTTCCCAGAACAGAGACTACAGATCTTCAGCTGTTGCCACAATCCATTCCTCTAGTCTTTTTAGAGCTGAGAGTCAGCACAGGGACTTACACTCAGGTCAGTTCCTCATAAAATATTGTATAAAACACTCAGAGATAACAAACACAATAGCATAATAACAAAGAGTACTCCATGTTTGCCTCAATGTAATAACTTACTGGATCAAGACTGAAAACTCGCCTTAAAAGTAGTCTCAACATCCTGGTAGTGTCTTCCTTTAAAGGTATCTTGCTGGCCAGACTGATACAACCTTCTTTCAAGTATTGTGAGAATCACAAGAGTCAGCCTTTAAGAACTGAAATGGGTATGAAATGCTCTTATCTCTGTAATTACATGACAATTATCTATTACTTTTCCCAGAAACAGAAATATAACATTGGTATTAACTGATTCCAGTACTTGGTTTTTTCCAAATATTAGAATATATTTGGAACTGCAAAATTCCATTTTACAAGCTTGAATAAGTGTATTAAATTACTAAGTTCTTCTTTAAATCTTTTTATAAGCATTCTGTGCTACATTAGCAGACTACTAACAGCTTTACCACAAATCAATTGTGCTTTCAAACAGCTTTTCTACATTTGTTATCAGCAAAGACATGATGAGACAAGAAAGAAAATTGTGTACACATAGCAGCTATGTCAGTCTCATCCATTTGCTTAATGCATAATGCTTATGACAATACCAGATTTCTTTGCTGTTGAAATGGAACAACCTAAATATTAGGCTGTGGCATCACGGAAGTAGCTCATTAGGAAATGACAGTGCTGGAGAAGAAAGCTACTTATAAAAAAAAATAGGTTTATCAGAAGCAATACATTAAACAAACAACCCTTCCCTTCAAAGAAACTACGCAATTGCAAGCACCATTACAAGTATTTTTAAAAAGACTTTTCAAACTACCAGTTTCATCATCTGTCATATTAAGACAGAAATTCCTAAACATTGCACAAGCGTATCGTTGTTTTCTCATGTTCAAGCTGGCCAACATTTCCCCAATATACCCTCAATTCAATTATATGGTGATATATTTGTGTGCGATCACTGAGCTAAGCAAACTTTCAAAGACCCTGCCCTCAGGCCATTAATGACATTTGTGGGTCATTGTGGAACTACATGGAACAAAAACAACAAAAAACCCCCTGAGACTGAAATCCTCTGGTTCTTACATTATATGAAAATTCAAAACAAAGCTTTAACTATAAAAGACATGTTTTAGTTACAATAAACATTCATGACTTGAATATACTATCTTGCCTTTTAAACGGAGCATGTTTTAGTCTGTGTGAAAACTATTTAGTAAGATCATAAAAATATTAGCAATCTAATTATTTTCAAATATCAGTGATACTATTAATAATCTAAACAGCTGCAATGTCAGTGGATTTAATTAACAGTTAAAAATATGAACAACAGGGAGCAAGACAACATGCTGTTTTTAAAGATGTGCAAAATGAAAGTATCCTCTCCTTGTACCTGGAATATTGATGACCCAAATTTGCTGTAGCTCACTGCACAAAAGACAGGCACAAGCCTATTTCAAATTATTGAAAGGATACAGAGGAATTTTCATTTATTTTCCCTTTCAAACCACTTCAGAAGGCAGACACTGGTACTTGTTCTTACCCTTCTGAGCCTGCTTGAGCCCAGCTGATAGCTTGCCTTTTCTGAAGTTTCTTAAGATGACTGAGAACAGATAGATCCGGCCTGGGGAAACAAACTGTGCTACAAGCCTGCTCAAAGGAAAACAACATGGCTCAGACTTCTCCAGTCAAGATCTGAAATTTATCTGTTACTTCACTAACACAACCAAGTGTTTACAAAAATTTTCACTGTAAGAGTCGGTGGTTACTGATCTTATATTTCATGATCAATAAATGCGCCAACACAGATAGATTATGTTGGAAGTTACTCCTACCCCATCTCCTGACTGTTTTGATTACAAGCACATGTATTACAGAAAAATAAAGAAGAAAATCTGTAGATTGTTCAGCTGCTGTTCTCCCTGGATGATATATCCATAGACAAGTTTTCCAAGCTGAATCTACCTTGAAGGTATTTCAAAAATTAGCTCTGACCCTTTGCCCCTTCATCTCCAGAATTTTTTTTTTCCTCAGCCCTTAAGCTTTAAAAAGAACCATCTTAGCCATTTTATTTTCTGGAAGCCGAAATTAGGACAAATAGATCCTGCTTTACTTTGTAGAAGAAAAAAAAAATCTGACATTTGCCATCTGTATAACATTGCTAAAACTTTCTTCCTTCCATGTTTAAGAACCTGTGGAAAACTGGAATCAAAAGAGTTTCTGCTGAAGAGCTCAGTTTTCTACAGTAGGCAATCAGAAAGCACCATATTTGCTTTTGTTCTGTGCCTTAGCAAATCCTAAGCCTACCTGCCAAGTTTCATGGTTTTAAGCAGAACACATTTTTCATGTGGTACAGAATGCTCAGTCCTCCAGCTAAGTTGTTATTACTTACTGCTTTCATGTGTCCCAGTCTTCTTGAAATGACAGCCAGTTTGGACAGTCTGCTCTGCCTTCCTTGTGTCTGATGATACTGGGAACAGATGAATGGGAGGCACACCCGGCTGTTCGAGCTGCCTATCAACATGAGTAAAGACTGTGGGGCCTGATGATTATTTAGTACTGACAGGCTTTAAAGAGAAATGCACTCTAGGCAAATAAGGAAAAAAGTATTTCTTTAGAATATTTCCCAAATAACTTCTGCATGAAATGGGGTTTTCTCACTAGCAAGAACTTTCCATACTCAATACCCACTTTAAACAGTCTAGATTAATACTTAAGGCAGCACAGACCTACTAGTTATTCAAGTGTTAGGTATCCCAATGCGAAAAATCAAAATTCGGCATGCTATATTTTAAAACCTAGGGCTGGCAATCTACAAAAGGAAAAAGGAGTTTCATAGTCTCGATTTTTATTTAACTGAGGCCTTTGACTTGGTAAATCACCAATTAATATTAACTTTGTTAGCCTGAAACTGAATTAGGTTTGACTGCAGTACGTTGCTTCTTTGGCTCCTTCTGTGGTCAACGCAAGCAGTTACTTCTAATGGTGTTAAAGCTCAGACGAAAATGTGAAATAGAGAGGTCAATTGCAAGGTCATTACTTTTTTTTCCAAAGTAATGAAAACAAAGTACTTCATGCAATATACAATTACAGGTTAATGATGTAGTCCTACAGAGTGGCTTTAAGGCCTCGTTCAATTTAAAATACTGATTTAAACAATTTCAAAGTATCATTTAAAGGATTAAGTGTTAACAAGAAGTGTTAGTCACAGTTTAAATGTTATTGCAAAACTACCTGTGATTAAAGAAAAAATGAAAGGGAAACATTTTCAATGCAAATATTGCAATGAGAAAGTGATCTAAGCCAGTATGAAAACAACACTCACTGAAACTAGATATTACAAAGGCAGAGGGAGAATAAATCTCTTAAAGCAGCATTTGCCTACTAATTCACCTTGGAATTTCTGCAATATGAAAGATCATTACCTAACACAAAAAACAACACTTGGGAAAGTTACCTGGCACCATCTTTGCAACTATATGTTGCAATGCTGTATGAAATTAACCCTCAACAATATTGTTTTTAAAAACCACTTTTTTCCTCCCACCTTCTGACTCATTTCCATCACAAAGACCCACACTAAGTTCCCTTTCCACTATTTGCTACATCAACAGAGAAGAGGGCAGGATATGTTTCACAGTTATTTTGACTCTCATCGAATTAAAAAAAACCTGTCATTTCTTCCACGCCACTACACTAACATTTCCCAAACAGGAAAATACCTGAAGCAATCATTAAAAATGAAAATACCAGAGTATCAACTTTCTGAGTAACAGCAAGCTATTGATAATAAAAAGCTAGAGATAATAAATAGAAACTTTGTACAAAGACATAAACTTCACTGAAATTCATACTCTTCAACCTCTGGCTAAAGTTCTGAGTTAAAATAGTAAAGCAAAAAGTAAAAAAATGGCATTCAGGGTCTCTCTGGGACAAGACCGAGTTGTGAGGCACCAGTAAGTATTCTTTCATCAAAATCAGGAACAAACTCTGACCTGAGCAGCATATTTAGAAGACACTTTTATTGGGATAGCCAAGAGAAAAGATCTTTTATGTACACCATGTTCTTCTTAAGACTCAGGAACTTATGGATAAGAATGGGAGACAGAGCACTTCTGGTCAGGAATAGCATTGCAGACTTTAAATTCTATTATCAACATCCAGCAGTGTCTCTGGACATAACTAAATATTCATGTTTCAGAAGGATCCTGTCATGTCTAACATGATACAACACATTCTGGAAATTACTCAACACCAAGAGCAGTGAAGAAGTTGTCCCTTGTACACCCCCTCTCTGCACAGGCTCTGCCATAAGGCTCTCCCCAGCCCCACCACAGATTTAAGTACCTGGGCACCAAGGCCCTGCAGGACAGCCCCAGTGCAGCACAGCTATGCCACATGGACTTAAGATTACCGAGAAAAAACAAAGAAAACGTCTGTCAAAAGGTAACAGAGGTGAAAAGTATAGGCAGCGCTAGGACTGCTCAGAAGGGATTTAGTAGCTGAAGGAGTCAAAAGCGAAAACACCGGCACAGAAAGGTATAAAATCCTACAGGAGAAAACATGTTGGAGGCAGGCACTGGTCAGGGATGGTCAGGACTGATCAGGTCCAGCTGTCACTGTCACCCATGTTAAGGGGGCCAGGGGAAGACAGCAACTCAGCCACACCGAGGAGCCGCCTCTGGGAGCTGCAGGGGCTGACTCTTCCCCACCTGACTGCTGTCTGTCAGGCCAGGCCAGACTCCTTGGGGCCTTGTCAGCAGTGCTTCCACTTAGCCGAATAAATCCTACCCATCTTGTGTGCTAGCCAATACGCAACTGCTTTATGCATTAAAACTGTATACATCCTGCTTTGCAGAGCCTCTCTGCATCCGGTGGAAGATGCCTGAACAAACCAGAAATTGTGGCACGCTGTCTTCTGCATAGAAACACCTCATCCCAAACAGAATCCCTCCGTGGAGACCCCTCCAAAGCATACCTTCCCCATTTCCACTCCCAGGAGTCTCTCTGAACTTATGCAAGACCCTACGCTAAAGAAAAATTGCTGAGAAAGAAATCTCTTAGCAAAAATACTGGTCACTGCCAATCTGGACGATGTGCCCAGCTGCCCATCCCCATGGGCCTAAAGCGGAGGGAGATGTGCCTGTCAGAGCTTTCAGAGAAGTCCTGTTGGGCGACACAGTGCGAGTTGTATACCCAAGGAAAAAACAATGGCTGTTTGCCACCACCTGGGTTACTGGAGGATACACATACCGTGGGGACACACTTTTACAACTCAGAGGGATTAACCTGCCAGACAGATGGCTGCGCTAACGGCAAAATAGTTGTCACTGTAAACCAATACAGTAAAATAGTTGTAAAATGTTATATTACTGAGGCTTCTATCCAGACATTTCATTAATTTATAACAAAGCAGATACCGTCAGATTTATGAGTAAAACCACAAACGATTTTTAGTCAAAACTATGACATAGATAAGCCCTAACATCTGGGAAGAATCTGATTTTTACTGCAGTTGTGCAACTTCTACAATTTCTCCATGGCCTCTTTTCTAGTCTCTTTGGTCTCTATTAGAAACCAACATTACACTTCCATTCAGGCCTCCCTTCTTGTGACACAGATAGATGGAGGAAAGTGGGGTTGGAAGCACATTGGGATGCAGAGCCTCTCCTTCCCCTCTAGCCTCCTGCCAGTTTATTTTTCTTCTTTTGTAATGTAAACATCAGGAAGGTCTCTGAAAACGTAGGAACCACTGAAAAACTGCAATTCAGGAGCAAGAGAATGAAGACAACAGTAATCCTTCTGATCTCTCAATAAATAGTTCCAGAGAACCAGGAACTTTCAAAAATAAAAAACTATAAATTTACTCCTTAATATATAAACAGAAAGTCTGACTCAAAGACTGGAAGCCCCAGGGCCAGCCCACACCTTTCACCACTGACAAGAAAAATACACAGTCTAGAAGATAATCAGAATTTTGAACAGATACCAATACCTATTTTTGACCCTTCCCTGTCAGAACAGCTGAACGGTAAATACCAAAGACTTCGGTTTCTGCAGTAAAATAATGAAACTAGTCTCTGCTGCAAAATATTATAGTAGCCAATTTGCAAAAAGAACTTTAAAAAAAATAAATGTTCCTCTCTTAATGGAACGCTCCTGTAGGGAGTTAAAACAGACTGACACACCATGCTTTTACTTACTTTGTCTTTTGATACAGGAAGTTGGTAAGTTTTTGCACAAAACTTTTATTTTCGCAGTTTTCCATGCCACTGTTCTATATATCTGTCCTTTCCCTTTCAGATAGCTAACCAAAACAGTTGGTTTAGAGAAGGCTTATTTAGCACGCGTTCTCCTCACTTATGTCAATTCCCTGAAGCAAATGTTTAAGAATTTGATTCCCAAATAACAAATTTCTGAAGGTTTTAAAAAAACGACACACACACATCATTTCTCACATGCATCAAAGAACTCTTCAGGGAAGGCCAAGGGGAAACTGCCCGCTAGTTCTGTGTTCGGGGCACCCTGATGCATGCGGAGCGGACAAGACACTCCCGCCACAGGGGAAAGCCGCCAGCGGTGCACCCCTCTGGCCAAATGCAACAATATGCCCAGTGCCCGAGCACACACGTACCACTTCAGGGCTTCTCTTACAGCAGATGGTCTGCTTTAACCATGCTACAACCGTAACTGGGTCTCCGGACAGAATAATCTTATTTATGCCTCACAAGAAACCTAACACATTAGGTTTTATCTGAAACATGGCATCTCATCTATCACTCCCAGGCCGCTGCAGAAAGTATGATTTCCACATTACCTTTGCATGCGTCTCCCAGGAAAGTTCGGCAAACTCTTTTTGGGCCTTTTGTCATCTTTTTAACATCTTTTGTCATCTCCTTTTAACTGAGTATGTACAGGAAGCCATAGAAATCTCCTTTTCACCGAGTATGTATGGCAAGGCACGCAGCACGTTGGAACAGAGACAAAACATGGCTTTACAGATTATTTTTCACACCACCTTCAAGGCTAGAAGGGCATTACAAGGAGGAATTGATTGTCATCGATTAAAAAATAGGAGGGAAGTGCCAGGCCACGTATTTGCAGCCTGGTTTTATTTACAATGACTGAATGGTATCTATAAATATATATAAATAAATGGTATCTACAATCCTCTCTGCTAAGGATTAATACTGACACCATCGATACTTACACAAAATGCAGCTCCCCGTTCCCGTGCCGGCATCGCACCTCCTCTCGCCATACATCCCGGCGCAGCTTCCCTGCCACCAGAAACGGGGTAAGACCCCC
>NW_009207193.1:0-6954 GCF_000690835.1 Fulmarus glacialis | reverse complement strand
ACAGGCCCACTTCTGGAGCTTGTCCAGGCACCTTTGAATGGCATCCCATCTCTCAAGCGTGTCAACCACACCACTCAGCTTGGTGTCATCTGCAAACTTGCTGAGGGGGCACTTGATCCCACTGTCTATGTCATTGATGAAGATATTAAACAGTACCGGTCCCAATATGGACCCCTGCGGGACACCACTCATCACTGATCTCCATCTGGACACTGAGCCATTGACCACTACCCTCTGGATGTGACCAACCAACCAATTCCTCATCCACCGAACAGTCCATCCATCAAATCTATATCTCTCCAATTTAAAGAGAAGGATGTTGTGGGGGACCATGTCAAAGGCCTTACAGAAGTCACCTGTAGCTCTTCCCGCATCCACTGATGGAGTCCCTCCATCATAGAAGGCCAGACAAGACTTGACCTCAGTGAAGCCGTGCTGGCTGTCTCCAATCACCTCCCTGTCCCCCATGAGCCTTAGCATAGCTTCTAGAAGGATCTGTTCCATGATCCAGGCACAGGAAGGAGGCTCACAGGTCAATAGTTCTCAGAGTTCTCTTTTCTACTGTTTGTAAAAATGGGTGCAATGTTTACCTTTTTCAAGTCTCCGGGGACTTCACCTGACTGCCGTGACTTTTCAAATATCATGGAGAGTGGCTTGGCAACTATATCAGCCAATTCCCTCAGGACTCTGGGATGCTTCTTGTCAGGTCCCTTAGACTTATGTATGTTCAGGTTCCTCAGGTGGTCATGAACCTGATCTTTTCTTACAGTGGGAGGGACTTTTCTCCCTCAGTCCCTGCCTTGAGGTCCATCCACTTGAGAGGTGCAGGAAGAGAGGTTGCCAGTGAAGACTGAGGCAAAAAAGCTGTCAGTACTTCAGCCTCCTCCTCATCCGTTGTTACCAGTTTTCCAGTTGACTTCATCGGTGGGGAATGCTTTCTTCGACCTTCCTTTTCTGGCTGACATACCTGTAGAAGCCCTTCTTATTATTCTTTTCATTCCTTGCCAAGTTCAGCTCTAGCCATGCCTTGGCCTTCCTGACCCCATCCCTACATAACCGGGCAACGTCCCTATACTCTTCCCAGGATACCTGTCCCTGATTCCACTGCCTGTGCATTTCCTTCTTGCCTTTAGTTTGACCAGCAGGTCTTGACTCATCCATGCCGGTCTCTTGCCTTCCTTTCCTGATTTCTTACACCCAGGGATCAGGAGCTCTTGCGTTCTATGGAAAGCGTCCTTAAAGATCTGCCAGCTCTGTTCTGCTCCCTTGTCCCTCAGCGCAGTTTCCCAGGGGGTCCCATTGACTAACTCCTTGAACAGCTGGAAGTTTGCTTTCCTAAAATTCACGGTCCTGACTTCACTCTTTGCCTGACCCATATCCCTTAGGGCTGTGAACTCCACCAGTGCATGATCACTGCAGCCCAGACTGCCCCCAGTCTTGACGTCACTGATTAGCTCATCTGTGTTGGTGACCATCAGGTCCAGTATCGCATCCCCTCTGGTAGGGCTGTCTATTACCTTGTTTAAGAAGTTATCCTCAATGCACTCCAGGAGTCTCCTGGATTGCCTACAGGTCACCGTGCTCCTTTTCCAGCAGATGTTGGGGTGGCTGAAGTCCCCCAGCAGGAGAAGAGCCTGCAAGCGCGATGCCTCCTGTAGCTGGAGTAAGAAGGCTTTGTCAATAGGCTTCCCTTGATAGGGCGGCCTGTAGTAAACACCAACCACAAGGTTTCCTTTGTTGCCTCAGTCTCTAATTCTTACCCATAAGCTTTCAACATGTTTGTGACTATTGGAGACAGCTCTTCACAATCTATCCATTTCTTCAGATAGAGGGCAACCCCTCTGTCCCTCCTTCCTCACCTGTCCCTTCTGAACAGCTTGTAGCCATCGATAGCTGCACTTCAGTCATGGGATTCATTCCACCAAGTTTCAATAATGGCAACTAGGTCGTAGCTTTCTAGCAGCACGGCGACTTCCAATTCCTCGTATTTGTTGCCTGTGCTGCATGCACTAGTGTAGAGGCACTTCAGCTGGGCTGTTGGCTGTGTCACCTTCTTAATTCCTTTGAGGTATTTCACTGGTGTTTCTCTGTTGGCTCATTACCTCAGGAGCCCCTGGCTCATCTCCATAAGACTTCAAGTGTGCTGCAGTGTACCCAGCACATCTCAAAGCAACAGGCTAACGGCCCTCGCTAGCACCCTGTCCCTCTAACATTGGCGTGTCATCCCATAGCTAGTCACAGGCAAGCCTGATATTATCCCCCTTCCCCTTCAAGTCTAATTTAAAGCTCCGTCAATAAGCCCTGCTAACTCGTGAGCAAAGACTCACTTCCCCCTTTGAGAAAGGTGAATCCCATCTGACGCCAGCAGGCCTGGTGCCATGTAGACCATCCCATTATCAAAAAACCCAAAATTGTGGTGGTGACACCAGCCATGGAGCCATGTATTAATGGACTGGGTCTGTCTGTTTCTTCCAATGTCGCTGCCTGCAACTGGAAGGATAGAAGAAGAGGATTTACAGTTACTACAGTGACTACTGTAAGATCAGACCTTGTTCTGCTATTATTCTACATCCTAACGGGAAGACTCCTTCACTTTCATAGTACATGAAGAATTAATCAGTCAAATTCACCTGCGCAACATAAGGAGCAGACCCATCTTCTTCCAATTCTAGATCCCTATTTTAAAATTGGTGAGAGTTACAAGCCTACATACATTTGCATATCTGGGATCAAATCCAGAATTTTACTCATTCAAGTGACTCATTGGAGACCTTTTATAAATCACCTTGTGATTTTCAAAACTGCTGTAGTTCAAATATCTATAAACTGTCTCAATATATATAAATCCAATATAGATTTTTAAAAAATTTTAGAAGATATTTAAAAAGAAACTATAACAATTTAAGACTCCAGCAAGCTCTTCTGTTTTGTGTTAATAAATTAATTCACTGTGGTTAATAATAAAAATGTTTTGGGTGTTTTCTTCTGTTGTTATTTTCAGGTCACACTAAAAAACCTATATAATACACCATTGCATGTGTGCATTGCAGTTTTACACCAGCTTAATTTACAATTCAATCAATGTGAGACACACCAGAGGCTGTGCTAAGCATAGCCCTTCTGGATTCACTAGAGTGGCTGCTCATTCAACAATAAGGCTTCACTTGCCAGTAGTCATTCTCTCCAAATCCTTGCAAGCCTACTGAGGATGCAGCTCTGCTAATAAGTTGCAATGGGGCCTTGTGCTTACAGCTATACCCTTTATTGTACGTTATCCACCTCAAACATTGCCAAGCTGTTTAGTTTTTAAGTGAATAGTTGAGTAAATGACACATTTTCATACTGTCCATATCAGTATCCCAGATGGGAAAAGTGAGTGTCACGTATATCCCAAGAAGGGGGAATAACATGATTGTCTATACAGCTGCTTGCTGATCCTTCATCTCCACGTTGATTTTTCCATTTCTTGGTGTAAAAGAAGATCCATCTCTTATCCTGAGCATAACATAATCTTCTCAGTTATGTTTGTGATTCTTTCAAGCCCTTTGCTATACGCAGCCATTAAAAATCATTTAATTACAGCATTATCCCTGAATTAAACATCACACTGAAAGTATAACTGGAAAAAAGATATTGACAAAAAGGCAACTCCTTTTCTTTCTCACTCTTCCTGAATCAGAGAGATGAAAACAGAACTGAGTCCCACTGCTTTTCAAGACTTATGGAGATGGTGATGGCTTCTCCTCCATTTTGACGTCTAACTGGAAGGCAAATTCGTATTTTCAGTTCAAAGCTTGCGTGCAGCAGCAAAAGCTCAGGAAACTACTTCCCCAACTGTAGCCATAAAACATGCTACTTTTGGTCCTCTAAATACTGATTGATTGGCTTTGCCCTTCAGAAAAAATATGCTATTTGCTGAATAACAAAGTTGATAGAACGACCAGACATCGTTGTACTTGTTGCAGTTACACTCAGCAATTCCAGGATCACACAACAACCTGATCTTTGAGGTAGATCTGCAATCTTTTTCTTAACCAAGGGTAACAAAAAAAGGTGCAAAACATGAACAAAAAAATTAGAACAAGAACATTTTTAAAAAGGGAAAAACTCACCTGTAGTCAACAAAACAAAACAGATTAATACAAGTCTTTCACACTTTCTATCACTTTGCCACTGTAACATGGGCCTTTTCTTTCAGTCTCAGTTTTAGTATAGTGACGTTCAGCCTCTTCCTCAGCAGCAAGAAACCCTTCACAGCCCCTTCTTAGAAATGGCATTTTGTAAGCTGTGAATCCTGTCTTCCCACTCCTCTTCGAGGATTTTCAGGCTTTCTGAACTGCAGGCTCCCATGTTTGCCACATCAGTCCTTCTCTGACTGCCCAAATGGCATACTCAGTTGCCATCAGAGAGGAAACCATCTCTTCTCCCTGCAAAGGCTTCCACTGAACCCACGTTTCAAGAGACAGGAAAGGGCATAGCAAGCAAATTCCTCCCTGCTGTCAAATCACAATTTTTTAACAGAACACAATATACTGAAGCAAGTAAAACAGACACAGTCTGTTACAGACAGAGAGGGCACTGGGAGGAGCAGCCATTTAGACCTTTTAGATGAACTCCCATACATCTCTGTTTATGCACTTGTGGTCCTGCTACAGAATCAGTATAATTTGAATTTACAGCTGGTTTTGCAGAGCTCTACTTAAGCGAAATAAAAGTAGCACCATCACAGAGAAAACAGTGGGAATGCGAGGTCCATAAACTACACACATTGGACTTGAAAACCTAGCTACTTAAAGATAGATGTAGTAGCCAAATTAAAGCTATTTATTTAGATCATAGACCCACGAGGCTGAGTTAGGTTTGCGAGACTGAGTTCTTCCTTATACAGAACATAGAATTTCTCCATGAGGGTCCTATACATTTTTGTTGTGATGGAATTTCCCCTTCAAAAAAAGACCTACTGCTGGTCAAAATATTTCAGGATAATTGACAGTCCTTTCTTCTGATAAGCCATTTCAATGCTTAATTGCCCTTGCAATTAGACATGTACTTTCTTTCAATGCTCAAACAGCTTAATCCTGTAATTGCACTTGTCTGCCAGATTAAACAGGTCTCTCTCATCAGAAATCACCTTCACATTTATATACTTGTAAACCATGGTAAATTCTACTAAATCTTCTCTTTAATAAACTTGATTGAGATCCATTCTTTCATTAAATTATTAATTTAATTTCATCAATTTTACAACTTCTTTGCTATTTTCAGCTTGCTTAATTTAAAATACAGCTTTTAAAACTGAATACAGTGCTTTTGTGAGAAACTAACCTCTCTTACCAGTATACATAGGAACTGTTGTTCCCCTGCTTAGATAGCTAAGATAGATAGACTTATCTCAACAACACCACATCACTGGGAGATTAAGTTCAAGTGGTTATTCATCATTATTAATTTCAGCATCATTACTTCCAACTATACAGCTTCTCATGATGTAATTATTAAAAACACTACTTTTTCCTATAGCAAGCCTGTGATTTTTGATGAATTTCTGTTGCTTTATCCCATTGGAACAATTGTAAGTCATATGAAAACTTTATTAGCAATGATTTTCCATTCTCCCCCCTCACCCCCCAAGCTACTGATAAAGGTATTAAACTGTACTGGGCTAAGAACAAATCTCCTCTGGCTGACAACTCCCCATTTAACTTAACTTTTGGTAATGGTTTTAAATCTTGCTATATGTAACATATATTTTGCATAACATTTGAGATAGACAAAAGTAGACAGAAAGGAGGAGTAATGAAAATGTTGTAGGATATAGTATCAGATACTTCCAGGAACATGGAAATCAAAAAGAAATTATCTTTTGACCAGTGAAGTCAAAATTCACCCATGAAGTTTTTTGTACTCTTGAAACATATAGTACATTGGATGGACTTACTTCTAGGCAAATATCTTAGTTGACGTTAATAGTTTCTTTATTTCTTCCTTATTAGCCTTTCCATGCATTCTCAAATCAATTTGCTTTATCAGCCCTTTTAGCTTATTAAAATATTTGCATCTTTATACAGTTGGTCAACCCAAAGGTCTATATTATTCCAAAGTATCTATAGTAGGAAAAGCTTATCACAAACCTATTTGAGAACTCTGAAAAAAAAAGTATTAAAGCCTAGAGAGACAAAGAGGAAGAAGATTTCTCCCTCTTTCTCTCTACATATATATTTACTATTTTCTAGCTGAATTCTTCCTATAACACTATGGTTACATAAACATCTACTTTTGCTTTTTAGCATTTTACTCTGGTTTTATTGGTATTACCCATTTGGTTTTTTCCCTGTACATACATATAGAATACAAAAGGTGTGAATTGTAAACGTATTTCAGCTATTGCAGCTGCATATCTTTTGCAGCATTTTTCTGTTAAAATCCAAATTCAAGGAATTTATTAATACCTCACACTTATTTTGCATAGCTTTGGATGACAGGCAAAAATCTTCAGATATTCTCAATATACTTCCACTTTTTACAGTTCAGGGAAGATTTCTTAATGTCTTCTCCACTGTGTTTGTTTTTTACCTACAAAGCAACACCTTTACCACTTCCTCCTGAACTTATCTGCTGCGTCAGTATGGTAAATGAGTTTTGGGGGGGACAGTCTAGTAAAGCTGACATCCACTGCTACCAGTGAATTAATTTGTGTATGTTGCACTAGAGCACATAGAGTTCAGTTACAACAATCATCTGTGTTAGTTTATTCTTACACTTGTCATCGCTCAGTTTATATTCAACTTTTGTTTACATCAGTGAGTGTTTCTGTATCATTATAAACTTGAAGATTCTTGGCTGAATATAAGTTTGAATGTCTATCATAATTTTCTCTAATGGAAAGTAGCAGTCAAAACACAAGGGGATCGTTGCATTGAAGGGCGACTGTCATGGTTTAACCCCAGCCAGCAA
>NW_009207192.1:0-18762 GCF_000690835.1 Fulmarus glacialis | reverse complement strand
GCTGGGGGGTAAAGGCAGGTGCCTGGGCCGTTGTGTTCTAGAAGCGACCGAAAATCAGGGCCCTGGGGTGGGCACCGACCTGCACAGCGCAGGGCAGGATGCCTGGGCAGACAAGGATCCCTTACACTGAAGGGTTTAAAATACAAATTCAACGAAACAGGAGCAGTTTGGTTTCAGCCTTGGGCACGAGGGTGAGCTGGGAGACCTCAGGCCCCCTTTGCATCTGGGCAGCTGTGGAATAAAAATGTCCTGGTACCTTTGGTGGAGCTCTGGGCCACTAAAATGGATTTTTCTTCAGGGTATGCACTCAGTAACACAAGGCCTGAATTTTAAAACCGTTTTAATTATTTTGGTACAAGCTTGCATATGGCTCTCTTGCCGGAGAACAAGTGAAGTTACATGTTGCACAAAGCCAGGGAGTGAAAACTGAACAAATGGGATTTTGTATATAAACACTATTTGGAATATTGCCTTAAAATGTTTTAACTTCAGTGGTTGGCTAACACTCACATTAGAAATAATCTTTGACAAATAATCAACACTACGCGCCTCTCAAGATGGCTTAGGTTTACGCTAACAAGTTCTGTAGATGCAATTTCTTAGGGGCAAGTTATTTATTTTACAGCAATTTGCTGATAAAACTAACCTAGTACAAATACAGCTTAGAGGCAGAAAATATGACTTCACTGATACTGTTTAATTTGCTTGCCAAAGGAGTATAATCTGCACAGGCATTTCTGCTGGTAGAGCTGTCTGCGCAAGGAGGCTGCTCCGGCGTACAGCCCTGGTAGGAAACCTTTTAAGTGCAGATAAGCCTCTACGGCCGTAGAAGCCGATGACACACCCTGTGCTACCACATGGTGTTTCTGCTCTGTGTGATTCTTTTGAATTCATTTGTGTGCTGGGAGTAGCGTTACTAAGGGATGGACTTCTTTTTTCCCTCTCTTTTCTTTCCCCCAACTCTGCCTTAAAATGACCAATGCCTGGACTGCATTGGTATTTTTCAGCAGCCTCCAAGGCATTTCTGTGGTGGAAGCATCCAAAATATTGTCCCAGAAACTTTAATGTAGAAGTGCAGCTAAAGGAGGTGAGAGCAGTGTCTGCAAGTTCCTGGGGTCTGCCATCTGTGTGTATTTACTAGATTTGAAGGGATACAAGTATGATCCTTTTAAAGAAATAAGCTGGAAACTGGCAATCCCTAATGAGTTATCAGAACAGCCCTTGAACCTGTTACACCGTCCCCTAAAGCAGCACAAGACCAGTGCTGGTGCTGCTATCACCACCTTCTCCTTTTTTACAGTTGAGAATTTCTTTAGCCTGAGCAATAAAACACCTGAAGAACTCTCCAGCAGCCCCAAACCCTCTCTCTGTCCGCTCCTACTTGGCAAGGAAATGGAAGACTACTTAAATACCCATCTGGTCAAGCTGGGCAGGTGTGGTTGAAAGCACATCAACTATACCCTGAGAATTTGCAAAGGCAGTGGATTATTGGGATAAATTTAGGGATAATAGTCAGCCTTTCTACGTGCTAATCCTCTCTGCTACTGACTCCCTCTGTGGCTTTTGTAACCCACCTCAGCTCTCTTACCGCTCAGCTTTCCCCTCTGAGAAATAACGTTTATCTTGCACTCGTGAAGTAGGTGAATCAGCTTTAATTAAGATTTGTTGAGCACTTTGTTGATAAGTTCCCTATAAAGCTAGTTATTATTTTTTATTAACACGCAGATATTCTTAGCACCTGAAGTGAAAAATGACACGGCACTGGGGATCTTCTGGGAAACAGCCCTGTGAAAGGAGTTGGCGCATGCTAACGAAGACTTTGTCAAATCTCTTCTGGCTGTGGTTCTCGAGGCAGCTTGCTGCTAAAGCTCTGACTCAAAAAACCCCCAAATCCTCTCGAGTCACTTGGAAATCTTCAGTGTTCCTAGAAGTTAAGCCTTGTGTTTGCATAAGATTTGTAGATCTTGCCCCTTTGCTGGATTTCTCGTAGAGCCTTCGGTCGGAGTTTCGTGCAGCTGTGTGCAGATGGCATCTGCTGCACAGGCACAGCTGCTCTTGCTTGCTTTGAAACACCTTGTTCCAATGATTTCAATTGCTTTCAGCAATCATTGCCTCGCATTATTCTGTAGGGAGGGCTTGCCCGCTCGGCTGGGTGGTGGCCCACAGCCCGTTGCGACGGTCAGTTGGGTTGTTTGGGGATGAGAGGGGAGGAGGGAAGCCTTGCAGCCTTGCCCTTCCTCCCGGGCAGCCCAGGTCAGCATCCCTTGCCCTGCAGCGCGTGGGAAGGCCGTCTTCGCCACCAACGTAGCTTGGGGGCAAATTAAGCTGAAGAGCTTTGTTCATGAAAGGTAATGAAGACGTGGATTGAAACGGTTGTGCTTGTTCTGCCTTGCTGTGTGGGTGCCCTTTCGGCAGGATGAGGAGCTCTATTGTATTTTGGGGAAGAGAAGGCTGTTAATTTAGCTCTAAGATGTCACTGCTGTAGTGGTGTAGGAGCGACCAGATGGAGGATGCTAAAATGAAATGCAGGGCTGGAAAAGCCTCCTTGCCCATGCCCCTGTCCTGAGGCCAGGTGAGAGATGCTCAGCTCCAGACTGGACGGCGGGGGACATTAGTGCAGATCTGGACGGGGGAAAGTTCCCTCTGGGACTTGATGAAATCCCAGTCTCAGAGAGCCTGATACCTCATCTAACTCACGCTTTTTAGCAAATTAAGCAGGCCACTTTGTCTCTTGCCTTGATAGAATGGGGAGCCCAACGGATGGGTGTCTGTCTTTGAAACAGCTGTTAAATACCGAGAGCTGGTAACGACCCTGGAGGGGAGCAGGGATGGAGAAACCCTTCAACAGCTGCTACGGGGCTGTGTTTTACACCACTGACTGCTCCGCTTCTTGCCCAGACCCTCTGGTTTGTCTGCGACTTTCTTAGAGGTGGTACCCAGCACTGAGCATAGCCTTCCAGCCCAGAATTAGGAATTTTATTTTCTTCAATCACAGAATGATGTTTAGCTCTTTGCAGCTGGAGCTGTGGTGTCACGACGCTGACACACGTCGCATTTTTAGTCCAGTCCCCAATTTTCCTCAGCATTACCTCTGTGCAGAGAGCTTTCTCCTGTGCTGTGTTTGTGTGCTTGATCTTTGGTTTTGCTGTTTCCAAGTGCGGTTCTTTGCATTGTTTTTCTTGCTTGCTTTTTATTGATTTGTGGGTGGTTTTGGAACTTTTCTTCAGCTTATCAATTCTGATCGTGACCTCCGGAGTGCTTCCAGCTCTTAACTGCTGGGCATCCTTTCAGGTTTTATAAAAGTACTTTCTGTTTCTTTGTTCAGGCCATTAATGAAAAGGATGAATAGAAGCAGACCTGGACTGAGCTCCGAGGGCCCATATGTGAGGTTTTCTGCTGTTGTGACAGGGAATCGTTGATAGCTACCCCTTAAGTGTGTGTGTGTGTGAGTTGCTTTGTGGGGTGGTTTTTTTTTTTTCCTTAGTTAGTAATGAGCACTGTGCCTCGTTAAGGTGAGCTCGCCTAGTCCGAGTTCCTCTGGTTTGCCTGAGAGTGTCAGGTGGATAGAGTCAACAGCCTGCTTTAATGCTGTTGTGCTGGTTGGAGGTGTGATGGGCAGATCTCTGTGGAGGGGGAGTTGTGCCCTAATTCTGAAGACTTGGGTGATTTTCAAGAGCTTTCATGAACCTCATTTAACTGGGGCTTCTTGCTGGCGCTCGCTAGGACTAGCATTGCTCAGAGGCAATCCTCCGGTTGCTCAGCCCTGCTTTCCACCGAGAGCTCCCTGGGTGTCCCTGCTTTGGTAGCAGAGCGGTTTGCATGGGGGGAATTCGTGTCCGTAGTGTCCTGCTCCCCTTTGTTTCTCTGTAGGTCTGTCCTCAGTGAGAGCTAGGCTTGTCTGCATGTGGCTAAGGTAGTAAAAATACATTTTTCTCCTCAAGCAATTCAAAGTTCCTTGTGTGGTTGCTGTGCTCTGGAAAAAAAAAATTACTTGCTCTGGAAAAATTAATTACACTCATTTTTATCCCTGAATAGTGTGTCGCTGTGGGAGCGGTTGCAGGATACCTCATTCCACCAGGGCTCTGCTGGTCACCTTCTCAGCGCAAACTAAGCTTAAGGAAGAGGAGTTACTTTAACTGAAATACATTTAACTGGAGAAAACGTCACTGTCCAAACAGGACCAGCTCTAACCGCTCCTGAGTTCTGTAAGTACTGAGCTGCTGTGTTCAGCTTTTTGAATTTTAAGAGGCTGGTCCTTTTCTGAAGTGCACTTCCACCCACTATATCATCATTCTTTGCACATTGATGTAATTGTGGGGTGAAATTTGGGCTCCACTGAATTCAAGGACCACACAGGGTTCCTCTGTGGTTTTCATCTCTTCCACGTCTCAAGGCTGGTAACTTGAGGTACCCCACCACAGCTGTTTCGCTCAGGCTGTGCTTCAAGGACATCATCCACGGGATGGAGAAGCTGTGCCCTGTTTGTTCTCCTTTGTTGGTCCCCGGCTGATGGTGGGTGCCCTGACCAAATTTCAGTTCCAGGGGAGAAAATTCAGCCTCCCTAAAGCATTCCCGTGGATTCTGTTGGATTCTTCCTTGCTCCTCTCTGGGGGGCTGCGTGCTGTAGTTAAATACTGGTAGAAAGGTTGTGTTCCACTCTGGATTACGGCTGAAGTTCTGTGGTGGATAAATTGCTTTCCGAGTCCAGTTTGCAAAGCCCTTTGGGCTTCATGGGATGCAAGAAGCTGTATTGTATTCTAGATATGTGTTTGCTGATAATTCTATAGGATTTTCAGTGAGCAGGTTGTAAGAATCCTGATTATACCGGTTCTCTGCGCAGTCAGACTCTTTGCCCAAATAATTCAAAAGCCTGCTGCAGAGAGAGGAAAAGGAAGATGGAAGGATGATTTAGAAGCCTCTGGGTCACTGGAATAGGTGGGAGGAAGATGCATGTGTTGATCTGAAGGAGATACCAAGCCAGGTATATGCCTTTAAGCATCTAAAGAAAAGTCAGGATTTTTTTAATGGCTGCCTACTTTAAACCGAAATAGTTTCTTTAATGACAGTTTTTAAAGGTTTAACTGTTAATTTTAGAATTTTTATTTCAAGCATGCTTCCATAAAATTAACTTTTTCAATGCAAAATGCTTTAATGTCTTCCGCATTGGTGCTCATTTGCAAGAAATCTATCCGCAATTATTTCTTATGTACCAGTTAAATCTATCAGCCAACAGACGTCAAGTGTAGCAAAAATGCTATAATAATATTATGGTCTAATAATAGTTATAATGATTCTAATTACCTGGCACGGCTTTTGAGAGAAGCAGGCTCAGAAATTAGTGCAAATGGGATGTTTAACCTTGAACTGCAGAAGTAGGGCACTTTCAGAGGTGTTTGGGCTGTACCCCTTCCTCCCTATCGGACACCCCATTCCCTTTATTTCCTCCAGCAAACCGGGAGTAACAGTCCCGTTTTAAATGTTCAAACCTCATTCTCGGTATGTTCAGAGGTGCAGAAAAGTGCTGCCGAGCTGTAGATGAGCACGTTTCTTAAAATACCCGTAAATGTGAAGCCCGGTCATTTTTAACCTCGCACTGCAGTCTAGCCGCCCCGGTTTCGGCGCGCTCCCGCTGCCCGATGATTACAGCGCGCACAGATTGCTCTCACCTCAGGAAGGCTGCAGGAGGTTCAGCAATCTTCATCTTTTATGCAAGCCGGTTGTGCTGCTTTTAAGTGTCAGGGAGGCTTTGCCACAGCCTGGAAAGCACAAAGCCAGCCTGAATCTGCCTGAGTGCTGCTGGGCAGCTTTCATGCTGTCCACTGATGGGAGAGTGAGCGTGGAGGTGTGCAGGCGAGCGGACGTGAGTTGTTGATCACGCTGGAGGCTTTGGTGTGAGAGGTGAGGAGGGCACATCAGCAGGTAGGAGCCAGCCGCCTTGCTGCTGCACGAGTGCTGTGCTTTGCCTCCCGCAGTTTGGACCCGCACAGCCTTGTCAGTCTGCATCCCCAGTGCAGGAAGGATGCTCTGTGTGCCAGCTCTTTTATGTCCCTCCCAGTGCCTCTCTACCACCGTATTTTTCCCTTAGGAAGGATCCTGGGCTCATTTTCTATATTCCAGTGGGTTTTGCCCAACCTTGCTATGCGCTGTGTAGTGTCTTGGGGTCCCAAGGGCTCGTTATTATTGTAGGACTGATAAGGCGATGCCTGATAATGGGTTGCCCTTTGCCACAGCTGTTCATTTTTAATTTTGTGATGTGAAGTTGGTGAGGAGTCCCTGATTCACAGAGAAGGATCCTTTCCACAGAAAAAGCCCCGCATAGGCTGGAAGTTGACAGCTCTCAGTGATTATATGCCAGGCTGAACGTTTTTCCTCTAAATAATAGATTCACATGCTGATGAGAACTCAGCAGGACCTACGGGAATTCGGCTGTCAGTTGCTGATCCCTGGCATGGGCAGCAGCTGTGAATCTTTCACCGTCTTCCTGTAAAATGGATCCAGAGGTGCCCTTGCAAGGTTTTTTTCTTCATTTCCAGCCTGTTTGTAGGCTGGCACACTCCACTTCTTGTGAAAGCCCTGCCTGCCAGCACCGCTCACGCTCAGCGCACGCAGCCCACCTTCCTCTCCGGTGAGAGCTCTGCCGTCTTCAGCCTTTTCTTTGGGGAGGTTTGCCTTCTTGCTGGAGTCGATACCTCCGTTGGTGCATCACCATGGAGATGGGGCTGTAGGAGCTGCAGGGCACAGCCTTTTCCAGGCTCATGTGAAGAAGGATGCAGTAATAGGCTGCCCTTGTTTAGGGAAAATGATTTCTCAGAGTAAATAATTTGTCAAAGAACATTTGGCATCGCTCCAGTTACTCTTAAGGAAAAGACAAATCTTGGATTTCTTCAAGCCGGAGCTGTAAGGCTCATGTAATATTCACTTGCTTTTTAACATGCTGCTTTGCTTTGCTCAACATCAGGCATCGCTACTATGACCAACGCTGACTCACTAACCTGCTTGTGCTTTTACTTACCCTGAGAAACCAAAGCTCCCTTTGTTTTCTGCTCTCAATAAATATTAGCAGTGTATTTCTCGTCCTGCCACAAGAGCACCTTTCTGCATCCCTTTTCTCAGCCTGTTGAGAGTCTGGATTTTCACTGCTCCGAGTCGGTTGCAAGGGTTCATTTCCCTATGACCAGTACGGCTCTGGCCGGGTTTCCAAAGGACGCAAAGGGTGCGCAGGTGCATTGAGCTCTCCTGCATGCAGGGGAGCGCAGGCACTCCCTGGCTTGGCGACCGTGCCGGCGCATCCCAGACACTGAATAAGCTCGTGCTGAAACCTCCGTGGGGGTTTGGGGATGCTGCCCTTTCTGCTCGCCTGGCACTGGTGCACTCTTTCTTCGTCTAGTTTCTGGTACAGGGAGAACTGTCTCGACAAAGTCTAGAAGAGCCCTCCGGTACCTCTCTGCCTCATTGCCTCCACATCTCATTTCAGATTTCATCTGTAAACATCTCTTTGCCCTTGCTAAACGCTGTGTCTCTTAATTTCTCTCTGCAAGAGTATTATTTAATTTGTAAATGTTTTAGGACGCTATTTGAAAAATATGATATGAAGCTGTATTTCATTTACTGTAATGATTCACTAATGCGGGCATATTTCAAAGGCAGGCTATGCAGTACTGTGGGGTTTAATTAAATTTTGTTTTTCAAGTAAGCATCAATAGACAGACAATAACAAATTGTGGACAATATGCATACAAAACAAAGTCAGTCCATTTTCTTTTCCAAGACTGTGGAAGTGAAAAAGTGTAGCCCTTAAAATGTACTTGGTCTGCTCATGACTGCTGCTTTAGTGCAGCTACTCACTTTAGGGGGAGTTTTTTCTTCTTATTCTTACTTAATTAATTTTCTTGATCTCTTCCTGCCCACAAAATAAACTGTTACACTGTGGAAAATTTCCAGCAGGAGCCTTGGGTGAACTAGGTTCTGCTGCAAACTCTGGACTTAGTTTTGAATATTGTGTTGCTTAATGCATTATGGCTTGTAGAGCTGGGTCCTCGTGAGGGTCACGGAACCGAAGGGCTGGGTATGAGGTTCTCGTTCCTTCAGTGGGAAACGCGTGTCTCCGCTGGCTGGATGTGGTGTGTGCTAGCTCTGGCACAAGGAGGTTGCCAGGAGGTAAAAATGATGTTGTTGCATTCGACATTGTTGTACCCAAATCGGGAATAAGCAAGTGGCTCTTGAGTGCATTTCGTTCCTTTTCTTCCAGCAAGCGTGGGGTAATCAAGTACAAAATGTATGCAGAGAAGCTTGGAAAGTCTGTTCAACGTCAGCGGGAGGCTGTTGGAAACCATAATGGCACTTGCAAGCGTGGCACTTGTACAAGTTTTCTAGGGGTAAAGAAATTCATCGGTGATGTTGTAAATGGGCTCCTTTGTTTGGGTTTGTGCAGAGCATCACTTGAGGAGCAGAGCGAGATTGCTGGCTGGAGCATCGTTGAGTTCTGGTGGCTAGTGTGGGTTTTGTTCTCTCTTAGTGTTTGGGAAATTTTCCATTGTTTAGAAACATAACCAGAATTTGCTGAGGAAATCAGTGCGGGTGTCCTGGCCTCCCGCAGCACTACAGCCCTTTGATTGCTCTCTGAAATCTCTCCAAGTCAGAGAGCTGGAAAAAAAAAAAAGGTAAATTTTTCAGAGGAGGACCCCCGTCCTCCGTTCAGAGGTGTGAGCTCAAGCTGTGTCCTGGATTGATGCCTAAAGCTTTCCTGCCTAACCTGCCTGCAAATGGGTCCCGAGCCGGGGCAGCGGGGTGGCTGGGGGCGAGGGCTGGCCGTGCCTGGTGCTGGCTCTGCTCATCGCTGGCTGACCCGGCGTGGGTCACCATCCAAAGAGCTGTGGGGTGGAAATTGGAGTGTGTAAAGCTTGGGAGAGGCTGTGGGAACCTGGCTCTCAACTGGCATCTCTGCAGCTGTAAGTGCCTGAAAAGCATCGCTCTAAATGACAGACTTGTGTCTGCTAACCTCCTCCTCCATGAGATCTCGGTTTAACACTCCCTGTGTTACGGTAACAGCCTGTTTTGCTCCTTGCTGGAAAGCAGTGCCACGAATACTTTACAGCTCTCCTGGTGCACGTACTGGCTGATGGTGTTTTCTGCGCTGGATGAGATGCTCGTAGGAAACAACGATCCTGTCCAAGTAAGGCTGGCAAGGTGGTGTCCAGTGCTTGATGCCAGTCCCTGTGGCTGGAGAGGAGTCCTGGTACAAATGAAACGGTGTCTAAATATAACTTGTCATGAGGCATCGGATGCTCTTTAAATGAATTCTGGAAAAAACCCCACGCAGCTGAGGTTTGCACTGGTACGACCAATACCAAGGTGCCCGCCACCTTGTTCTTTCTTTGTTCCTTGCTTTAGGCTGCCAGGTTTTCCCTTTTCTCACTTCTTTTTGTTGATATGTAGTGTCACTCAAGGCTCTGTTGCTGGGTTTTGGGGCAGGCAGTTGCTTTTTGATGACTTGAGGCAGCGTTTCCTACTTCTGTCATCCTTCCTTTGGATCTCCTGCCCTTGTCCTCTTCGGTCTCACTTTGGAATAAGCTAACCTTCTTTGTGGGCTGGTCAAGCTTCCCACCCAGGAACCTCGGGCAGAGAAACTTTTCTGTGGCAATTATTCATCTCTTATGGAAGGAGTGGTTTTCCTGGCCATGGTGGGGCTCAGCTGGCTGGCCCCAGATGAAGCACACTGGCACCTGGAACATCTGGAGCTGGCGGCTGAGCCCTGCGCTGCGGGATTTGCCCTCTATGCAGGCCAGTAAGCCCTTGAGCCTGGTCTTTGCAGGAGCAGGTGAATGATTTGGGTTCCCCACGGTACTGGCTGGCATGATTAAATCTTACAGATGTACCCAGAACAGGTTTAGGGGCTTGTTCTCCTGTCCAGCAGGATGGTGTGCCCTGCAGCAGAGCCAGGGCTTTAATGCTTCTTGCAGGACCATGCAGCAAACGGGGGACCTGCGAGGGGCCTCGACACAAGGTCTGGAATGACACGAGCCCAGGCCATGGGAAGCTGCGATAGTGCTCAGGAATGAAACAAAAAAAGGACTCTAGGATTATTTAAAAGAAAAAAAAGTAATCTGTAATTCAGTTTTTGGGGAATTCACTTCCAGTGAGAGAGTGTGAGGCTGGCTGGGAGGGGAGGAGCGCTTGCTCAGACGGATGATAATCCATCACAGCACGTTACTGCGCCAAGGCTCTTTGACAAACATTAGCCTCCTTAATGCCCCCCTAGGACGAGCGAGATGCTGCGCCGCTGGATGAGGAGCATGAAGTTTCTGGACTATGAGGAGCTTCAACCCAGAGTGATAATTTAAACACCAAATTCTTTTCAGTAGTGGATATTGTTGATGGCTGCCTCGCACGGGAGTGCTGCACAGGAGCAGATTGCGTTGTACTGATGTGTTTTAAAAATGAAAAGTGAGCTGGTCTTTGTAAGCACTTGGGTCTGACACCGGCCAGCTAGGTCTCTTGGATTTCTCCTTTGGAGTTTGGCAGCCGTCTGCTTCAGGGAGTACAGTGGTCTCATAAGAGGTTATTTGATCTGACACATGACAAATTGTTTCTGCTGGCAGGTACTTCAGGCACAGTCTGTTAGCTGGCAGCCGTGGATTTGGGCACTGAGGAAGTTGGGGAAGGCAAGCCCGCCCTCCTCCTCCTCTTAGAAGGTGTCAGCGGAGGGAGCATTGTTTTAGCCCATGTCCCATTCCAGCCTCCTTTTTGCTGGTTGTTACATTGTGCTATTTGTGTAGATTATTAATGTTGCTTATGTGCTAGGTGTTCCTGCAGATGCTCGTTGTGTTTCTTTTGCGCTTCGGTGTGCAGGGCAGAAGAGGAGAGCCTGTGTTTCTGGAACCAGACCCAGTTGCCATTAAAGACGCTTTGTTAAGTTGCTTTTTTCAGGACACCCTTTTAGCTCTGTAATGAGGAGTGGAATATTACATTCCTCAGCAGAATAAAAAGTACGTGTCCCCTGTGAGATACTGTAAATATATTTTATCTGTTCTATTACCTGCAGTTTCGAGAATATGTCCCCTAAGCATTTTAATCTTGTTTTCCAGAGTTGTCTCAGGGTGAGGAATCACTCCTATTTGCAACTTCGGGAATAATTACTATGTTCATTAATTTCTTCTCTTTCCTGCTGTCCATCTATTATTGCTTCCGAGAGAAAAAACCTCTCTGTAAATCTCCACTGAAGTAGGACTGACTGCTTGATTAGGAGGAGAGTTATGCGTGCTAGAAATGTGTTTGTGAGAGAGCATCTCATAGCCCTGCGTGTGGACAGACCCGCCGGCGTGTGCTGGCTCCTCCAGCGCCGTTCGAAAGCACTTAGCCACATAGAGCCCGCCAGATGCCCAGGCTGGCTCGGCGCTCCTTACCCTACGATTAAAGAAGAAAGCACCGCAGGCAGCATGTTTCTGGGCAGTCGTGGCACACCTGGAGCATTGTGATGAGGCAGGAGGCTGAAGGTCAGGTCTGCCCAACCACCCAAGCGGTGCTTTGCCTCCTGAAGTGCTTTGCCTGCAGTGCTTGGCTGCTGTTATGAAATAGAAATTAGACAGGACAATAAGGGAAGTGGTTCATCAGCTGGCCCTCTTTTGTCCAGCAACTAAAAGACAGTTCAGAGATTTTTGTGGGAGCACTGTTTGCTTTGGTCCTTTTTTGTTCTTTAAGTTCAGACTGAAAGAGCTGGAGACTGGAGGCCACTGTAATTATTACTTCTTCCTGAAGAGCAGAATAAATGTGCCATTTAATGCATAAATGACAGGGTCCTTGCCTCAGAAAAAATACGGGGTCTGACCCTGACGCTTCAAACCCTTCCACATGTGAGTAACCATCCCTGCCTGGTTCTGGGTGCACTGAGATTTCTCACTCCCTGGATTGGGGTCGGTGCCAAAACTTGTCTTGACGTGTGATGTCTGCGGTCACTGTGGAGGCTGTCATTGAAACAGCCTTGATTCATGTGGCAGCTGTATTTAGATGGCAGCTGATGGAGAAGCTCTGCAGAATAGTTTGTCTATTGCGTGACAAAATCTGCTTGCAGGAGGGGACAGCTGAAGCCTGTGGTCTTCATGGCAGAAGCCCCCTCTGTACAAATGTGGCCTGGCAGTCCTGTGATGGACTTGCCATCTCCCCACCTGATGTGGCAAGCTGAGGCTGTGGCACCACCGGGATGTAGAGGAAGCTGCTCAGGATGTTCTGCTCTTTGAGCAGAGAGAAAGGTGCTGCAGATGCATCTTTCATCTGAGCTTAAAGAATATGAGTGGCTAACAGCTTGCTGTTAGCTCTTACAGCAGGCAGGGAGATTTCCAGAGTCCTCCTTGGCTTTTCAAGTAGCTGTACAGCAAAGGCCAAGAAATGGAGAGCAAAAATCACTATATCCTTTGGCTGCTGCTTCCCACTGCCTGGGTGCGTTGTGCGGTGTTTGCAGGGGCAGCAGATGCAGTGAGAGCCAGGACTGCCAAAGAAAGGACCCTTCATGGACTAGTGCTGCTAAGCTACTGAGATATGCCAGTCCACGAAATGGCTCTTTATAGGGTATTCTCTTGCAAAAGGATGTTCCTTTTAAGTGGCTGGGTCTCCTGCTGTGGTCCAAGCTCCAGATGAGAAACAGTGGGTCTTTTCTTTTGGACTGAAGGGTGCTGAGGTTACGAACACAGTAATTGTCCCTTGGAAGAGAAAATCACAGAGGAAAACCACTCTCTTCTGGTTGCATCTCTCTTTTCCTCCTTCCCCAGTCTAGGTTTTGGGCTGCTGGAGCCTGCCTTTGCTGTGGCTGAGGAGCAGTGGGACAGAGCTAAGGTACTGCTCCTGATTGAACCCCACGGCTCTGAAGAGCAGTGAGCACGGTCATGGAGCTCAGGAGGGACCTGCGGACTAGGAGCAGTCCTACTGCTTGGAAAGTTTACTACTTCTTTGAGTCTCTCTCCATGACCCTTCATTGTGCACACCTATAAGGCCCAGGCTCGCAGTTCAAACGTCCGTAGCAAAGCAGTTGCTCGAGCCTTCCCTGCGGAGAGGAGCCATGCGGACCTTGCAACCCTCGAGCGCGGTGACCGGTGCGACTGACGGCACGCACAGGCTCCCGTGGTGGCTAAGGCATTTGCAGAAATGCTGTTTCATAACCTCTGCTGGGACTCGTGAGGCGTACAGAGGTAGGTTCCCTGATTTGTCACCGAGTCATAAGGATTTAAGGTTGAGGACCTCTTTGAAGCACCAATACAGCCTGGTCTGCCATGACAAGGTGGAGATGAGTGCCAGCATGACTTTTCTTCCCCAAAGAAAACGCTGTTTTGCACAGATCACAAGCCGTGGCTCTGCCGCTGTTTGAAGAGACCAGACGAATCACAGAGACGGGCGCTCTGTGCAGCATCAAAGTCTGCCCGTCAGAAGCCGAGATGCTCAGGAACTCCAGCTCGGCATCCTTCACGTCTAGGCAGCGAAAGGAAAGAAGGTCTCTGAACCAGCAGTTGTTTGGGGGATCAAAGCTCTGCTTAGCGGAGGATGATGAGGCAACAGGCAGGATGAAAGCAGGAAGGTCACAGCCCTTGCGGATGATTGGGGCCATCTAATAACGGCAGTCGGGCCTCCAGAGGGGTCTGCGAAACCTCCTCTGCTGGAGGACTCAGGCCTGCATCTACCCCTGAGGAGGCGGACATGCAGTGGTCAGCGCCTGCGCTTGGCCAGAGCGATTCCGCAATGCCTGAGGGATTGTTTAATTAAAAGGATGCTGCACTGTCACATTTTCAACTATTTTTTCCATATGTTGCTACAAGTAACATCTGAAATAGCTCTCCCTATCTGACAAGAGATGAAGAAGAAATGTATTTTTCAGCTGTGGAGTTCTTGCATTTGATGGTGCTTTGTGTGCAGGCAGTTTCCTTGCTTCTTCCCTGATTTTTATTAAGTTTAAAACTTAATAAAAACTTAAAAAGTGCCCAAGGACCAACGAAGACTGGGGCATCTAGATCCTAGGTGCAGCATGAGCGTGTGTCAGTCTGTAGCCATCTCCCAAGGAGAAAGGCAAAAAAAATATTCCCCAAAGTAGAGGTGGCAGATGATGAAGAACAGGAGAGGGAAGGAATTATGTTCTCTTTCAGCTTCCTGTGTCTGTGCATTTACTTCTGCATTTGCAGCCCTTGGAGTTCTTCGCTACTTTAAATTTCCTTGGGAAAAACCTGCTGAAGGAATGCTGCCTGCTGCTAGCTGGCTGTTCTGCTCAGGTTTCAGACTGGGGAGGCTCTTGCGCTTGGGGAGCAAGACTCGCTTTTTAATCTTGGTGGGAAATGCCTCGGTAGAGAATGGAAATCATGGTGAGAGTCGCTTCTAGATGGTTGTACTGGTAGTCTCTCTTTTCTCTCTTCATACTCATTACTGTCCCAGGGCTTTTTTAATTGCTTATGAAAGGCATCCTCTGAGACCACTTTAAAAGTACAGATGCAGTGAAAAAAATAAGCAAACTTAAATAATGCCTTTCATCCAAGCACGTGAAGATATTGCTGCAGACCTTAGTGGAAGGAGCCCTGTGATTCCCTCGGTTATAACCGTGGTGTCTGTGTTGGGAGTGGAGCAACTGAGCCCCGGCATGGGGAACGACTTGCCCGGGTTCCCACAGAGAGGTGGGGCAAAGCCAGGAGCAGTCCCTAGGGAGCCTGCTTGGCAGAAGGTTACATTCGTCCCCGGAGAGCTCCTTATTCCCCTTCAGGGGAGGGTTTGAGATTGTCTTGTTAGGCCTTTATTCCGGGTTTTGCTGCTGGTGGCTGATCTGGCAGCTCCTGGGTGGGTTTGGCCCCACGAGGTGGATCCCAGTGGTTTTTCAACTGGGAACTTGCCACAAAACTGGAAGCGTGGGGGAGCCCAGCTCGCTTGCAAGGGAGGTCCTGAGCTGGGCATCCTGCCAGGCATCCCGTGCAATTAATCCCACCGGTTGCGATGCCACATTAATCCTGGCCGCATAGTCAGAGCACGCAGCGAGCGAGCCACACGTTTGCTGCCCGTGTGCCGAGCTGCTCCCTGATGTGACCTGTGCCCGTGGGTCGTCACGCCAAGGAAGAGCTGTCGCCGCCGGCCGGTGCACTGTAGAGAGGTGAGGAAATGCATTTTTCATAAACTTTGCAGCTCACCGTCTCTGGCAGATCAATAGAGCTGCTGGAGAGGCCCTTCGCTTGCCCGCTGTCGGGGCACCTCTGCGCCGGGTGCTCCACAGGGCTGCGGCAGCGGGTGCCCTCGGCTCGGGAGAGGTGGCGATCCCAGCGGGAAACCTCCGGGCTGAGCTGGAGCCAGCAGCGAGGGTCTTGGCGAGGACAGGCTGAGATACAGACATGGGGGATAGATGCTTGTGCTGGGGCAGGCGGCGTGGTGCGGGTGCTGCTGTGGGAGTTGTGTGCCTGATACATCAGCGTCGGATTTCTATAATACTGAGCCTGAATTTTGCATGTTTTTTTAACCTCTTAATTGAGTCTTTTTATAGGGAAGCCAGCACCTGACAGGGGAAGGAGGTTGTTATTCGATGTGAGAGCCATGAGTGAACAGCAGGAACTTGGAAAATACAAAAAGCTGTTTCCAGAGAGGCTGGGAGTATGCCAATTAAATCTTTGGCTCTTTGTGGGCCCAACTGCAGAGGGACGTCAGGGTGCCCCGTGCCCCGGCTACTGCAGTGTGCGCTTTCTTTCCTGTCAGATTATCCAAGCCTGGGAAGGCAGAGGGGGTAAAAAAGAATATGCTGAATGCTGGCAGACTCCCAGGTTAGTCCGAGCCAAGGTGTCACCTTGCAAATAGGGGCTGATGGAAATGATAGATACATGTGGGGGGGGAAAATATCACTCAATTGTATGTGCTGTGCATGGGAAATTGCAGCAAGGAGCAGGAGAAGGGAATAGGTATGGGCAGGAGGAGAGGCGTTTTCAGCTGGGGTGTGAGACGATGAGGAAGGGCAAAAGCCGTTTTGCATGGCTGAGGTCAGGCAGTGTGGCAGCTTTCAGAAAGATGTTTGTCCTGAAGGTCCCCATGCATCTCTTCTCTCGGGCAAGTCCTAAATTGGTGCAAATCAGCCCCTGTGCTTCTGGTACGGACTTGAACGTGCTTGCTAGCCCCGAAGCTCTGCAGAGAGAGGGTGTCGTGCGTGTGCAGGAGGTCACAGAGCCCTGCGAGAGCAGCTGCCAGAAATTCAGATAGATACATTTTTTATAAATAATAAATGATTAATTCAGTCCTCTGATCTCTGAGGCATACTCTGCTTTTGTACACTCCATCCTGAGCGGAGCAGAAGATCCCCCCCCAATCCTGGACCCAGGGCTCTCCGGTGTGGAGGGTCTGAGGACTGCCGGAGACACGCCGCCTGCAGCCCCTGGAATCGGGGACCTTGCTGAGCCGTGGTGGAGAGTGGCCCCTTCTGCCATCGCCGCTAATGAGCGGGTGGAGAGGATGACAGCAGCCTTGCTCAGACTTCAAACCACTGAAGTATAAAGCTGTGCTCTTGCCCTCTGGAGAGCAGCGTTTACTGTGAATGCTGGTTTCTGAAGGAATTCATTAAGTAAATTTAATTGGTAGACTAAACGATGTTTAATGTTAAACTGCACGAGGTTGTTTGTATAAAAAACAGGGTCGGATAGAAGGGGCGATGCTGGCTTTATCCGTAAATGACCCACAACAACCCACTCCTCTGCCCCTGTGCGGAGCCGTGGCCGGTGCTGGTGAAGCCACGGGGTGCCGAGAGCTGCCCTCGCCGTGCCCGGGCGCTGCCGTGCTGTCTCCTGTCGCTGGATGCATCCGTGCTCGGCTCTCGCTTGCGTCGGCACCCGGCAGCGCTTGTAGGAAGGGTCGACGTTGGGTGGTGTCGTGACTGAGCCGCTGTTGGAGGGGCTGATGTTAGCTGATGGCTAAGCAGGTAGCCTGTCGGGATTATTGATATTTATTGTTATTATTTGTTAGTGACAGTTATAAAAATTGCATGATTGCATGGTAGATGCCAGGCTCTGTAAACACGTGTTTCTGCCATGGGTATCCTTCTCCTCCCTGCCCATCCCCACTGCCCCGTGTCAAAATTTCTCCCCGTGCACTGGTCCCAGTTCAGAGCGGTGCTTCTGCTGCAGATCAGAGCAGGACCTGCTGCTTGAGGGCAGGCTGTGCATAACCAGCAGAGCTCGAGCCGCGAAACCTAAAAGCGTGGCCTCCTTGCTGCGTGGGTTCTCCGTAGGCAGCCAAATACGGGCAGGTGTTCCCACAACTTTTCCCTTGTGTAGGAGTGTTTTTAACACGCCAGAGCAGAGTCCTGGTAGGAGTAAATGATGAGGAGCAAGCAAGGAGAATAAATGTTTTTTTAAGCAATTTCATAAGTGGCATCAACGGGACGGTCTGTGTTGCAGCTGCGCCCTCTCTGCTGAAATCTTGGCAGTGTGAGGGTGTTTGCAAGCAAGTGGTGCTCACTGTCCTGTCTTTCACCCATGCGTGTGGGGCTTCGTGTCCAGGTGGGACCCTCCGGCAGGCGTTGGGGGCTCTCGGTGCAGTGGGCTCCTGCGTGGAGCTGGGAATACTCGCTGGAGGCACGAGCGCGCTTTCCCAACGGCAGGAAGCCAGGAGGAGCAGAGCTGCTGAGAGCATCCCGAGCGCGGCAGAAGCAGATGCAGCATCAGACCTCGAACGAAGCTGTGCAGAGCCTGTGCCAGCCCAGTGCGGTGGGTGCGTACCCAGAGAAATCTGTTGCTGCCCGGTTTGTCCTGGGAGAATCGAGGACAAATTGGGGCTCCATCGGGAGCATTGCACGGTTCCCTGAAGGAAGCTCCTTGTTATGTTTGGTTTTGCTGTTCAGGGCTCTTCTCCTGCTTTGCATAAGCTGTTACGTTCATTATTATTATTTTATTCTGTTTTTATTATTAATTTTTATTCAGATCCAGTTCTTTGATCAGTCAAGTGTATTGAGGTCTCTTCCAGGATCTTTGTAGTTTTAATACTGGCTTTAATGAAGAGGAAATTTCACTCCTGCCTGCTTTTGGAAATGTTGCTGATCAGGACCTGTCTGTGGCAGGAGGAAGCTCAAACAGATGCATGGAGCAGGAGGTCCCTGATGCTTCCCGGGTGCCTGTCGATCAGCCATGCAAAGCCACAGCAGCTCACCTGGGTGCTGCACCTAGGGCAAGTGCAATGAATTTCTAGGCCTCGTCTCGGGGAAGAAAAGGCATGAAAAGAAGATAAAGATGGCTTTTAAGGGGGAAGAAGTGGTATCAGAGACTCATGAGTCCTGTTCTTAGGGAAGGCAAGGGGGAACGCTCCCATTGTGCGAGGTTTGGTAGCTCATTGTGGTTCTCGCAGCATCTTGCCCCTCAGCTCGCATCTTCCTGCTGGATCCTCCACATTAAAACGTGCTTCAGGTAACCATCTCCAGCTAGACATGTTTGAAGGACAGGACTTGGACTTGTGCTCTGTCTTATGAGAGCCATTGGGGTTTTAATATGGGCAAGTTGTCTTCTCATGGCTCCCATTTCCAGAGGAAATCCAAGAAATCCTGTGCTTCATGCCAGAAGCCACGGTGCAATGTCCAAGTACTGTCAGTACTGTCCAAAGCTGAGGCAGGTCTTCGGGATTGAGACCTGCTAAGCAGACACATGGTCATCTGGGTCAGTGTCCACTGAAACATGAGTATTTCCAGGCTGGTTTTTCTTAGCTTGGTTTGTACGTAACAGGAGCCTTTGTGTCTCTGTGCCTCTGGGAAGAAGAGATTATGGAGCGGTTCGTTTTGAGGGC
>NW_009207191.1:0-13333 GCF_000690835.1 Fulmarus glacialis | reverse complement strand
GATTCTATGATTCTATGATTCTATACACAGTCAACGCTGGACATCAGTGGATCAACACAAACAGGGTAGTGCCTTTACGGGCAGCACCTACACACCAGCAGAACAGATGTTACCCTCACCTAGGAAAACAGTTTGGAATAACGTTTAATGGGAAGGCAAGACAGAATGAGACAAGCGGGGACAGTGCACGGCAAGATGAGTGTACCGACCAGCAGTTTATCTGTACCCAGCTACCCCTTTTAGCACAGAATCACAGAATGGTTGAGGTTTGAAGGTCTGGAGATCATCTGGTCCAATGCCTATGCTACAGCAGGGCCACCTAGAGCTGGTTGCTCAGGACCATGTCCAGATGGATTTTCAATGTCTTCAAGGAGGGAGACTGGGGAGCCTGTCCTTGGTCACCCTCACAGTAAAAAAGTGTTTCCTGATGTTCAGAAGGAACCTCCTGTGTTTCAGTTTGCACCCATTGCCCCTCGTCCTGCCACTGGGCACTACTGAAGAGAGCCTGGCTCTGTCCTCTTTGCACCCTCCCTTCAGTATTTATAGACATTGGTAAGATCCCCCTGAGCCTTCCCTTCTCCAGGCTGAACAGTCCCAGCCCTCTCAGCCTTTCCTCATAAGAGAGATGCTTCAGTTCCTTCACCATCTTTACAGCCCTTCATAGGCCCTTCTCTTCAACATGTCCATGTCTCTCTCATACTGGGGAGCCCAGAACTGGACACAGCTCTCCAGCTGTGGCCTCACCGGTGCTAAGTAGAGGAGAAGGATCGCCTCCCTCCACCTGCTGGCAATGCTTTCCCTAGCGCAGCCCAGGATACCATTGGCCTTCTTTGTGGTAAGGGCCCATTGCTGGCTCATGTTCAACCTAGTGTCCACCAAGACCCCCAGGTCCTTTTCTTCCATGCTGCTGTCCAGCTGGGTGCCCCCCCAGCATATAGGGTAATGGTACCTTAATTGAAAGTCTACATTTCTCAGATCTTCTGAGAATTCAGTAAGAACATGGAGATAGATATTAAACACAAGTATACAGAATACTTTGCTGTCAAAGATCAAAAGCATCAGTGTTTTGTGTCATGGAATTTAACATAGGGCAGAAAGGATTTTTTCACCGTGGTAGTAATGTTAATTAATATTAGAAGCTTAGTTAGTTGCTTAATTAATATTAGCTGCTTTCCAGCTGGATGGCCCCCAACATATACTGGTGCCTGGGGTTGTTCCTCCCCAAGTGCAGGAATTTGCACTTCCCCTTGTTGAGGTTCCTGTCAGCCCATTTCTCCAGCCTGTTGAGGTCCCTCTGGATGGCAGGATGACCCTCTGGCATTATCAGCCACTCCTCCTGGTTTTGTGTCAGCTGCAAACTTGCTGACGGTACACTCTGCCCTATCATCCAGATCATTAAAGAAGATGTAAAACAGGACTGGATCCAGTATTGACCCCTGGCGTATACTGCTATTTACTGGCCTCCAACTAAACTTTGTGCTGCTGATCACCACCCTCTGGACCCAGCCATTCAGCCAGTTTTCAACCCACCTCACTGTCTGCTCATCCAGACCATGCATCAACAGCTTCTCCAGGAGGATCTTATGGGACACAGTGTCAAAGTCTTCCTGAAGTCCAGGTAGACAATAGCCACTGCTCTCTTCTCATCTACCAGCCATGATCCCTGGCATAATCTCTTGTCCCCTCTATTTTCCCAGGTTTGCTCCTCCCCAACCTACCTCCATCCCTTCCTTTCTCTGCATTTGGCCCTTCTCAGAAACACCTTGTAACAGCTATATCTCCAATCTTGCTCAAACATCCCATAGGTTTGCTCTTTCCCATGAGAGTCATGATGATCTTGTTTTGCTCCTTATCAGTTACAGTGTTCTGGCTGAGCCTCTCCATGGATACACCTGAGAGGTTCCTTCAGTGGCCCATCAGTCAGTGACTTGAGACCTTGGGTCTTTGACATTGCTTCTGTTATCTCCTCTTCATTAAGGTTTGTGTATTTAGGTGTTTAATTTTATACTTTTCCTGCCTCTCATCCTAGTGTTTTAAGGATAGACCAGATATCCTTACATTCCACATATCATTACAGCTGATGTAAGTGCAGTGTATTTCCATGGAAAGCATCTGAGAGTAATAGCCCAACCAATGTTCTTCTGTTTTCTCTTTTTGGATGGGTTTCTCTTCTTCATTCACTATAGTGGGGCCTAGGGAGACTAGGCTTCCTAAATGTAGCCTTTGGGAATATTACCCTTATTCTCAGTGAAAGTCAATAGCACGTATGTACCTCAGTCAGGTTTAGAAGTTGGACTTAGATCAGCCTCAGGCTATTTGTAATCATTTTACCTTTCCAATAACTTTCAGAAAACTGAAGGATCCATTTTATAGGTGTCATAAATGTCAATAGCAAATAGGTGCCATATGTTTATGGTAATTTATCATTATTATTGTTATTAAAATATATATATATTGACAGTATAAAGAGGTTAGCCTCTCTGAGCAAACTGGACAAGGTATTGTATAGATTTCCAGTGACTGAGAATAATAGTTAACAAGTGATAAGCCAAATATTAAATAAACTGCACAAAAAAGTTGGCAGATTATAACTGCTTTGCATATTATACATAAAACTAAAAGCTGTCAGCATTACAAATAGAACTCACAATTTTATCCTACAGATTGTTCGAAGGAAGATGGAGGTCCGAAGTTTCAAATAAAGACTCACAGTCAAAATGATTTGACAATTGATATCATAATGCAGCCCAACAAAATGCCCTGTCACATCATCCCATCTAGCAGTGGGCAGTCACACGCCTCTTTGTAGACTAGTCAATGACATTAGAGCCCCAAAGAAATCATCCCAAGTGCTTTGCCTAGCCTTTTCATAAAGTCATCGGGAAGAATTCCTATCAGGAATTAACAAGAAGAAATACATGATATGATAATTACGAAGTTAGAACCAAAGCATGTTTTCTTATTACTAACAGCAACAAGTCTAAAGAGAAAATTATACTAGCAAGCAACGCTATTATAAATTTGCACACAGGATTCTAATAAAATGTATAAATGCATTAAAGCCATCTATGTGGGAAACAAATAATCTGTAAGCATTGGCACTTTAACAGATGTAATGGGATTACAGTTGGAAGCAGCACTGAAACACCACCACAAACTTAGTCCCGATATGTACATCAAGTGAATAAGCAATGAAAATACAAAATACAGCAGAGAAAAATTCGCACAATTGATTTTAGAAGTCACCACAAAGGACTTTTCTTAGGCAATCAGAAACACCTATTACATTTCAAAGTAGCATTAGTTTGCCAAGCACTTAGGGGAGTACACATGGGCAACAATAAGAAAAGATTTGTCATGTCTTGAATTGTTTTGGCTTTATTGCTGATTTCCATTTCAAAAAGCAGTTGCCATTTTATAGACATGGAATATAGCAGGAATTTTTAAGTAAGGAGGATTTTGGAATCAATTACGGTTATTTAAAATGTAGACACTTTTCCAGGAGAATTTATAATAGTTCTTTTTGCTACAATGTAATTTAGTGCTTTCATATACGTAAATTTTTAAGTATGAATAGCACAGAACAGAAAGACTTATTCTAAGTCATCTAGTTGGTATATAGAACTTCACTGTAAACACAGTTAGTGTGACTGTTTTGAAGCCTGAGGTTATAGCTTTCATTTCAAAACCCTCTCTACAAAGAAAAGATATTGAATCAATAAGCCTTGTCATTTCAAGGGAATTTGCATTCCGTGGGTTTTATGTTCCCATCTATGGTTTTGCATTACTAAATGATGATGAATGTCAACCATTATAATACAGAAAATATCTTTGCTTACCTGAAATTTCCCTTACTTTGAAATAATAAAGCCCATAGAACTGTTATTCCGGGAGGTTTCAGCCAGTGTAGCACAGAGTCAAACCAGACCTATCAGTCGCCAGTATGAAAGGCATATTTTGGGATACACTTCCAGGTACACGGCTTCCAGACCTAAAATATTTCTACCCAGTTTTGATGGAAAATAGCTTGAGGGAAAAAGGCTACAATATCTACTAATGAAGCATACAGGAAATTCAGCTTTGCAATAACATATGAAAATCTTTTTATGTCAGTGCCCATCTCAATTTGTCTCCAAAGCAGGTTGCATTTGTGGACCTCATTAGTCAAGAAAGTCAACTTAATGTAATTCTATTTTATTCATCTTCAGACTGGAGTCCACAGATCTATGATGATGGAGCCTTCACTGTACTGCACACACTGGTCACCTAGGGCACCATTCTGAAACTTTGGCCTCCTAATTTTAGCAAGAAAAACCTATATTTCTTTTACGTAGTTCTTGCGTGTGCGTACTTTAGAATTGGTGTTGTCTTCAGACAGAGATTTCTGTTTTGAGACCTTTGAACCTTTACACAGCCCGCAGATAAATTTCAGAATTGTCACCATTGCTCTGAGTATTCAGATTTCAAAATTTTGCAAACTCTCCTAGAGCAAGGTTTTCACTCAAAGGTCAAGCAATGTTTTAAATTACTAAGTTGGCTTGTGTAAGGCATACAGAGACTTCCTAGGCACACTTTAAAATTTTTACTCTTGTTCGAAGGAAGTTTACTTTTTTGATAGTTACTATTTTAATATTTGATTCTTAAACTCTATGTGAGCTGCTGGCCCTCCTATACTACAGGGAAATACCATAAAGGCACATCTGAAAGGATTAGAGTGTATTTTTGGCCTGGTCTCTTTTGTATTAATGTCACATCCCTTCTGTATAAAGGGGCAGAGCTAGGTCCTGAGGATTATCTCCCTACAGCCTTCCATGAGGATGAACAACAAAAACATTTTATTATTCGTTTACATCTTTATAATCTCCTCTAGAGGGAGCAAACTTGAGCAGAGAAATGGCTCTAAAAATATTTTAGAGCATGTGGCCCTCTCATTGTTCCCAAGGCTGAACTTTTTTGTTTCCCTTCTAATTTAGCACCAACAGTCTCTCTCAAATGAGGAAGGGTCTTCCCAAAAGCTCTGATCCTTGTTGCTGTATGAGATCTGTGTGGATCAGATATTTCTATGCTTCTGCTTTTATCTGTCAGTATGGAATAAAAATTGAGTTTCTGAAAGCTATAGCAAGTGACAGCAGGGAAGGGTTGTGTCTTTCAAATGTCTTTTGAGAACAACTGATGTTGGATTCTCCATTCTCCATTCTTTGTCTTCTGACAGTGAGTTTCTGGGAAGTAGAAAGTTAGTGAGAATAAACTTTGTGGGCTGATGTTGTGAGCAGCAGAATCAAGGAGGCTCATCCATTTCATGTGCTGTTTAATGAGATTTACATTTACCCAACTTTTGCAATCTCCGTTACTTCTTCAAAGGAAAAAGCAAGAAGGCCCTCTGAAATTGAAAATTCTTCTTGACTCTACCTAAGCTCTGAGGTTTGAAAATTCAGCTTTTTAAAAAGGGAGAGTTTCTTACATTTATGTTCATTATTAGCCAGTGGAGCCACATTTGAAGGCAAATCTCTGCAGAAAGTGTGGAATTTTAAACTACAGTATTACTTTCTTTTTTTTATCCACATACATTCCCCATAGATGACTGATACCTAACAGCATTGGAACCAGGAAAAGAAAGAGAATAAATAAACATAGGAGAGAAACTGTCAAATTTCAGGTTATGGAAGATACATAGACTTAAGTAGAAAATGAAAGTGAGTCACTCGTGTCTCTTCCCTCTGCTCTTCATGATCACTTTATTCCTGGCAATGGGGTAGAGCAGAAGAGAATACGGAAGGTGCAAAGAGAATCACAAAGTCTGATATAGTGAAACCAGAGAAGTTAAAAGAATCACAGTGTTTTGCTGATAGTAGCAATAAGGATTAAAATCTGCCTGGTTCCATTTGTAATTTTGCTATCACTTGTAACAACAGAAACAGGAAAAAAATACAGAGTCACCAGCATAATATTCCTGGAGCTAGTAAAGGATAATATAGACAAGATTGCAGCCAGACCAAAAACAAAGGTGAGATGAAGAATTATAAAAAGGATCAAAACTCTACACCAGCAGGTACACTGCATGGTATTTGGCCAAAACAGCTGTTTTTTTCTGGCATCAGAACTGCCCATTGCATTATTGACAAACACTCACTAGCACAGCAAAAACAAATATCAGCTGCTGCTATTACTTTAACCTCTAGAAAAGGATGGTTCAGACTAAAAAAATAGCACCAACTCTCTTGTGCTTAGTCATTTAAAACATTGCTTGACCTTTGAGTGAAAACCTTGCTCTAGGAGAGTTTGCAAAATTTTGAAATCTGAATACACAGAGCGATGGTGACAATTCTGAAATTTACCTATGGGCTGTGTAAATGTTCAAAGGTCTCAAAACAGAAATCTCTGTCTGTTTGGAAGACAACATCAATTCTTCAGTATAGAGATTGCAGAGGAAAAGAAAGGTTTCTTACTTATGTACTCTGCTATGTTTGTAGTAAGATTTTCCATCGCTTTCTTAGACAATTCTCTTTGCAAAGATTTCTGCACCAGGTTATTTATACAGTTACTCTGAGACAGCTGTGATTATGGCCACCACGTGGCTACTGAGTTGATTGAGAACACAAATGACCAGCAATGACCTTTACAATCTCTGGGAACTTACTTCTGTAGAGCCTATAGAATAAAACTCTGTTCATCTCTTCACTTCTTGCCCAGCTGTGTCCTTTCCCCACACCTAATCACTCTCTGTGAAACCCTGTGGCAGGGGGGCTGGAACTAGATGATCTTTAAAGGTCCCTCCCAACCCAAACCATTCTATGCTTCTAGAAGCAGAAGATGGTCAAAGAAGATTCAAGGATTCCTAATCAGATGGGCAGATTCCAAAGAAGAATCACACAGGACACTATTGACTGTCTCAGACTTTCAGAAGAACCAATAATCAGTGCTAATTTTGCTGGAGATTTTGACATATATACTAGTTTCTTCTAGACACTACTCCGATTCCAGACAAAAACTGAGGGCCAGGATGACCTGGAGGGAGTCTATAGAAAGCCATCCCATTTTTACCAGAAGTTATTTGAAGGCATCATTAATTGCTCTGAAATAACAAGCCTTTTTGTTCATTAATACCAGCTGATAGCTCTTCAAGCTTGCATGAGGTATGGGAAAAACCTTCTGCCAAAAGGACAACATAACTAAAATCCTTACACTGCTAGTGTAGTTTATTCTAGCTTAATTTTCCATAGCCACAGGAAAAGAGATTTTTTTTTTTTTTTTAACTGTTCAAATGCAATCAGAGATTGTCTTCCACAATTATGCTGTAGGTCTTCAGTTCTATCCGTAGTAATCCACATTGCTCATGGTCTAGTAAGTTATGTGTTTGTCAGTAGTACCGATGCTTGTGAAGAGTAACAGCCCAATAGATCACAGGACATGGTTTTTCATTTCCTCTGCACTGTTCCTGCAAGTCAGGTTTTAGATGCTGTAAAGAGAATGTTAAGAACTTGCTGTGGCAATAAAGTTTCAAGCTTGGAAAGATAAAAAAAAAAAAAAAATAGTTTGAAGTAAATAAATCTTAAAACTTTCCCTTTCAGAGTATCAATTTTAGCAGGTAGGGCTGTCATCATGTAAGGATCTGTTCATAAAAAACTGAGGTCAACTTTTCTGTAGAAAATGTTCCTAAGAAAGGATATAACAGATTCCATCTAGAAGAAAAAGGTTTCCTTTTGTATCATATAACTCAGCTTTCCACTAAAAGTTCACCTGTTTTTATTGGTTTTTTTTGTTTTCTTTAAAAGTATTGTTCTATCAGAAAATATTTATTTATCAAAGTGAAAAAAAATTGCAAGAACATATCAATTTGGACAGATGTTTTACTGAAATAACTTCTTAAATACTGATATAATCAGAGAGTGGAAAGCATCCTAGAATACTCAGAAGCTTAGCTATATGTGGCATTCACATAAGATGTGGGAGATACATATTCATGCCCCTGTTCTTTTCAATTTTCAGATAAATATTTACTAAGCATAAAAGAAAGACTGATTCTAGAAGTCAACAAACAGTGAGAGCACTCCCTTGTGCTGAAAAGTCACTGGTTAAAGGCCTTGCTCCAATTTGCATTTTGTTATTTACAGAGGTGGAAGAGGTAATGGGAACACCAAGACTACTGAGAATCCACTTGTAAACTACCCTGGTGTTTAGAAAACTCACCTGTGATTGGGAAGATTGAGGATCAGACTCCGGAAAAGCATAAATTGAATCTGAGCGACACATGCTCAATAAGCATTTTAAACACTAAGTTACCGAATACTACCAGGGCAGACTTCCTGCTTGGTTTTGTTCTCAGATTGCTTTTCATAGACATACTCAGGCAGTACATGTCCTCATCTTAATATCAAAATATCTAAGAAATGCTTAATTCTATTTGTTCTAAAATGAGGACCTCTAAAAGCATTTATTCCACTCAGACACTTACTTTAAGATGAAAATAATAATAACAACAATATAAATAGAGAGTAATCCATTGCACTCAACAGCATTTATTTATACCAAGGGAAAATACATTTCTTCTAGATTTTGTGACTTTCAATTATTTCATTTAGTAAACTTTTAATCTGTTTTAGCAGTATTGTTACTAGTAATTTACATCAGAAAGACCTATACTCCAAGTTTAGCTCCAGTGTAGACCATATACTCCGGTCTGCCTGTATTAAAAACTTAATGAGGAAAATTCACTGAAACGCCAGGTAAAAACTCTGTGAATTACTTTTTTCCCTCCTCAGAGAAGATCAGTAAAACTACTTGGAAAGATTGATGTCTATTTATAAGAAGTAGACATAAAGGAAAATAAATGAAAGAGTGAACAGAAAATTGAGCTGACTGTTCAAACTCCAGTGTTTTACTTGTAAATGCTTTCTTCTCTGGGTACCACAGTAAAAAGAACAATAAAAATATCCAAAGACACAAGAAGCTGGACAGACTGCTGAAGACCACACCTGTACTGCCTGTTGGTGAGTGCCTTGTGAAAGATATTTGTGACTGATTCCATATTCAATATTTTGAAACGAATAACCAGGATTAAAGCTGTCAAAGAGATTTTTAAAGGCTTGTAGGACATGGCATGCTACTGCTGTTTATACATTTGCAGACCCTCCCCATCCCACATATCATCAAAATATCTGTGTATGATTTAATATAGTACACATTTTATAAATGTTAACACCAAGCGAAATCTTGATCACTCTCTGGCCTGACTTCCTATATAATTTCCATCAAAGATCTTCATTGAATGAGTCCTACTTGATCTCCTGAACATCGTACAAAACAAAACCAAAACATACTCAAAAGTTTTCATTGTTTTCATCTCACTGTTCAACTTTTACATATTTATACAGTTTCAGCTTCCAACAAGTAATCCTCATTACGGATATTTCTAGTAAACTAAAATGACCATCAACTACTGGAAAATGTTCCAATGTACCTGTGTACAGATAATATTCAAGCATTTTTTATACTTTACTTTAGAACAAAATTTTGGGTTTTTTTTTAATTTATTATTCTCAAATAAGAATGTTATGCAGATAAGAGTTTTTTTATAAAGATTTTCTTTGATAACACAAATTTCCCTTAAAGATTTTCTTCATATTCACATTTCAAAAGCATTTTTAATCGAAAAAATATTGAAAGAATGCATAGTGTACTAATTTAAAACTACTATATGGGTATATATAATTGTGAGAAAGCAAGACAGGTCTGCAATCTCTTCCAATTTGGACTTTGCTATGAGTTCGTGATTGTGCCCAATGCAGAAAGGCTCACATACTAATTTGTTCACTGTCAAAGAGCCCAAAGCAGTCTTTTGTTGCACTTTTGCAATAACTGGTGAAATTAGGGTTCCTGAAAGTGGACGTTTATTTGAGAATATACACTCCATGAATGTGGGGTCCTGAAGGGATTGCTTTAGGCTAACTGAGAGAAGGTGTAGCGAGGTGCAAAAACTAAGCCAGAGAACCTTTAGAAAATGTATGGTGCAGCTGCAGCCTGACTGAAGCAGCAGACGATAAGATAATAATGGTCTGAACAAGATTTTGAAGTAGAAAGATTGTTTGGATTGTTTTGTTTTGTTTTGTTTTGTTTTTTAATATATATTCTTTGACTCAACAAGGATATCAGAGTGTATTTACAGTGTTCTTAATGTAAGTGCAAGTCATTCCAATGTATGTTTATAGTATAGAAGACAGTGCAGAACTAACTGAAGACAATGCTAGAGGCAAGAATCTGAAGGACTGGCTAATGTTTTGTCTTTGGTTAAGCACTAAGAGGTATTGCATCTGTGTTTTGTAGAGCAAAAGGATATGCTCTATGTAGAGAGACAACAGTCAACAGCAGGGAATGGCATCCCCAGAGAGAATGCTGAGGGGCAAACTAGAACAAGAAAAAAAGCATTTCCCTTGCCTCCATCTTCCTCTTAGTTTTCTTCTGCACCTGCCTGGCAGTGACTCACTGGCCTAACAGTCATTCACGTTCACTGGTGCAGGTAACGGGCTGCAAGCTCCCCAAACTCCCCAGAAATGCCTGAACTCTGCTGATTTACACAGGCAAAGGTTTTTTGTTTTTGTTTTTGTTTTTTTTAAATGTCGCCCTACTCATTAAGCTAGGAACTTCATGATTCTCATGGACGTCACATTTTTACAACAGCAAAATCAATGATAAATGAAGCAATAGGAAAAGGTAATCACGGAGTCAACCATTTTCAAAACATAGAAGCCTCATTTTTTGCCACTTTTCCCCCCCCAGGTGATGGATCTCATACACGCATACATAAAAAACTCCTCTACACGCTTCTCCCACACAGAGACAAAGAGGCCACCATAAAAAAATCCCTTCTTTCTGCAGGCTGGAAAGTCTGTTATTGTTCTTTCTAATTTTGACTACTTTGTAAGTGTCCACATAATGAGCATACAGAAAGTTTCTGAAAGAACCTAGGATGCCACAAAAACCTGGTCTAATACAGTCTAATATACTGGCATGGGTTCTCTGTTACCTATTCTGTTTCTGTGTCTCAGAAGTCGTGCTTATACAATGATTTGTGTTTTTTTCTGGACACAAAATGATACACTGCCCTCAGCCTGTGCAGCCTAACCTCTCTGAGGAAGGAGTATGATACTTCCAACAGTGATGGCTCTCGTGTTGATTCACTGTCATGTTACAAACTTAGGGGAAAGCCAAATGCAGTGAACCAGGCTGAATGCTAATTCATCTAAACCAGCTCTTCCATCCACATTGAAATGTGAATTTCTGTGTTGTAATCCTTCCTGAAGGAGGAAGAGAAGGAGGTAAGATAAATCCCGGCTCTGTGTGCCAGCTTGCAATACGAAGCAGTTGTCTTTTGGTGGGTTTACGTCATGCTTGGTTTTCAGGTCATGATTCAGGTGGTCTGTCTCCATGTTAGAAATTATTTCTCTTTTATAACAGTATCCTTCATATTGAAAGATCCTATAACATTTCTGACAAATGCAATGAAAAATCTTGCTTCAAAAATGCGAACGGAGATTGTCTCTGAAGTGGACTGTGACGACAGCTGAGCAGCATAAACCAGAACTAATGTCAAAATGTTAGGGCATGAAGAAAAAGATGTATTGGTTCTTTGCGTAAGCATAGTACTCTGTGTTGGAAACATTGCACAGAGACGGGCAACCTTCCAGAGACTGGCTTTTCATCCCTGAAAGAAAATTCCTCATGTAAATTTGACAAAGGCTGGCATTTCAGAGAAGCAGCTTTCCATAAAAAAATAATCTTTCATAACTATTTTCAGAGCACTTGATTCTGCCAAAAAGAATATTTTGGCTAGACAGGCAAGTAAAGAGATATGGAAGTTTAAAATATGATGATTTTAAAATTATTACAGCTGTTCATCAGGTGATAGTTTGCTCACTGACAGTTTAAAATTGATCAGTGCTTATTTTAAAAAGAAAAATAAATCTGCAAGAAATCTATCAAGAAAACATTTTGAGCGCCTGTATTTCGCTTGCAAGTCCATTTTATGTGAAAAAGTTTTCGTTAATTTTACAGTGAATAAAAATGCAAAACCAGATAAATTTAGATATAGGGACTACTCGAAACCTACTCTCAAGTCTAACACTGATCTCTTTTTGTGACACTGAGTAAGTCCCTTGACATACTTCTGCCTCAATCTACAAAACAAAACAACGTTTTTTTAGGATCTTTGCCTTATGTGCTTACACCGAAAATATCAAACGAGGTTTAGTCAGAGGATTAAGTAAATAAATCTTACTAATTTCCATGGTCAAGTGGCAACTACACTTCTTTGGACACCAATAAACACCCTTCACACTATTTCTGTTTAACAAACTCTTGATAAATTGCATGCAAGCAGACTGGATATTCAACACTGCAGAGTTTTGTTTCTCTTTCAAGGCAAATTCTGATATTTTATGCAGGCAAAAGTCCAAAAATGTAATTTACTTCGAAGATGTATTATTCTTTAATAACTCCTGCAGAGTAGTGTCTTCTTATTGTGTGGCTAGCTTGTGTTCAAGCTCTTATTGTACTTTTTGACTAAGAATCTGTAAAATAAATGTTCCATAAGTGTGAAATATTGCATGTATTTGTGGGTTCTTCATGGGTCACTACTGCTGCACTAGGTTTACAAGGTTTTCCAGCAGGTAAAATGGAGAAAGTTGGATTGGTCTTCATGAAATCTGGCTGCACTTGATGTCATGTTTAACATCTAATATTACAGGTAGATATAGAAATTTATCCTAGGTCACTACTAAAGTCAATTTAGTGAGATCAGAGAAATTCCAGTTGAAGACCAGATAAGAGATACAGGACATTACCAGCAGAAGAAACAAAACTTGAGCTGTCTCGGTCAGTCCTAAAGTGCATGGGCTAAAGGAAAAAAAGGTTTGAGATTTTTTTTGTCTGAACTCTAATGTGCTGTAAAGGGCATTAACAATCTGCCATACTGTATGTATTAAGAGTAGACATGTAATTAGAATGAGACTATGGTTTCATTCTTCAAGCTTCTATTTTTTTATTATTTTATCTTCTTTTAGTATATATAGGTTTTAAAACAGATTTTAAAAACTTTTAAATCTTTTTCATTCAAACCTACACTAAGGTCATTATGAGTAATTATTTTATAATCACATTTGACTGAAACCTGTAGACCTGACAGAAATTCCTGGTTATTAAAGGAAGGAGTGGCATACTGTACATCATCTGTAGTTAGTGCTCAGCAAATACTTTATTTGAACAACATAACTTCCCTTTTTAGTTTGGAAAACCTCTGCAAGCAAAGATTGATTTCCTTATTGTCCTGGTTTCGGCTGGG
>NW_009207190.1:21579-37358 GCF_000690835.1 Fulmarus glacialis | reverse complement strand
TGATTCTATGATTCTATGATTCTGTATGTGTAATAGCAGGCTGAACTGGCTACGTAGCTCAATGTCCTCAGTCTTGATGAACAGATAGCCCTTCTGCACAGGGTCAGGGTTTGGGAGAAGACTGGTACCTGGTGGCAGAGGTGAGGATGCAAAGGTGGAAGGTCACCACGGGAAGACGTTCAGCGTGGGCCATGTAGGCATCATGGAGACCTGTGCTAGGATTAGGACTCATTTCAGATAGAAAACAAACACCAGGAGTGCCGTGGTGTTGAGAACTGCACGGCCATTTGGAAACTGTTAATCTCTCGTTTCCCATTGCCGGTTGGTCGGGGCTAGAAACTGGCAGTGGGAAAGTGATTTGGGAGGTAAGGTCTGCTCTGTGGGAAGTTTTCATCTTGCATCTTCTTTAGATGAGGACACACAGGTGATCAAAGGAGGTTTGGCTCACACAGGCTCCTTAATTCCCTTTTTGCTTCATTAGCAAGGGATATCACTGCACCATGGTAGTTGTGAAGACCCAACATTGCTGACTCCAGCTCGGGAAGCTGTTCACCAGCAGCTTGGACTCTAACCGAGACAGCCTTCAACTGGCCTCCGAGAAACTGCCCAACGGATACGGATTGAATGTCCAAATGGAGGTACTTGGCAATTCATCACTCACCTGGGAGACCAGTCCAGGAAAAATAACACCAAACCTCTGGCTGCCTCTTGGGCTGTGAAAGTGTGTCCGTGCTGGTCTGAGAGCAGTCACTCAGCCTCCTCTGAACCTTTTGCCTTCAGCCTCTGTTTTCTGCAGACTGTTCATACTCAGAGCTGGGCTCGTGATGCTTGACAGCTGAGACCAGTGGCCTGGGCTGGCTTCAGAGACTGCATAAACAAAAAAAAATCACAGCTGAGCAAAAGCAGCAGCTGCCCCGTCTGTCCTGAGCCCCAGCTGACTTTTGCTTTGCTTTGTCCAAGTGCTTTACTAATGGTGTTTGCCATTGCCAATTTTTCTTTGTTTCTTTCTCTCCCTTATCTCTAAAGAATTACTCTTGTGCCATTGCTGTTGCCCAACTGCTTTGTAGTGACCTTGAGCACCCTCGTTATTTTCTTGTAAAGAAGAGCCCAAAGGACTTCAGTTTCCTTTCAGTCCCAACCACACTAGCTGAAGGCAGCTGCCCAGGCTGTTGGTGCTTCGCAAGGGCTTGGCTGTCCAGATGTGCATTTCCTCCAGTGCTTGAAAAGGGGAATGTCACACTGGGCTTGTTCTGTCTTTTGGGCTTTCAGGAGGAATATGGATCTTCTGCCTCAGCTGGCTTATTTTTTGACGTCGCAGCCTGTTATGTGCTGTGCTCTGATGGTGTTGATACAGCATCAGACCCTAAAGGGGTGTCCGCCCTGATGTTGGGTGCATAGCCCCAAGTCTCAGCTCTGCTGCCACTCCCTGTGCACCTGCCCTCGGCCAGTCTGAGTCCTCGCCATCAGGGCGAGCGACCGCCTCCTCTGCTATGCAGTCTCCCAACCCGGAGCAGTGGCTCCAAGGGCTCGCGGTGGTGCGGCTGGCATGGCTCACAGCCACCTGCCCAGGGCTAGAGGGGCTTCAAGTCCACCCCGGGCACCGTGTAGCACCACCCGCAGCAAGGGACAGTGGCCACGGGTGCAGAAACTGGCTGTCATGCTCTCGGAGAGGGTGAGTCACCCGCAGTCATTCTCATTTTACCCCTCTGAAGCTCAGCCCAGACTGTGGCTCCTAAAAATAAAAGTATCTGGAGGGCAGGATCCTTGGGGACATCTCCTGGCTGGGATCGGAGGGTACTGAGGTTACTGAGGCAGCCGCATCTCCTGACTGACTGCCCAAGTGCGGGTGGTTTTAGTGCTGCTCTCAGGACCTCTGGAGTAGAGTCATCCTCCAGTATAGATTACCTGGCACATGCCAGCCCTGCAGACATGGCCTCCATTAAGAGAGACGCTGTTTGCCCAGGGAGAGGAAAGCAGGCTAAACCATGCCTACCAGTACGCGCTGATCCCTGCTAGACCCTCCATTCCCAGGAAGATGAGCCGCTGGTATCTGGTTTACCCCTAGATTCAGTGTGAGACAAGCAAAATCCAACTGAACAAACAGCCCGAGACCCTAATCCACCTCCAAAAATATCCCCTGGCCAAAAGAGGACAGGCTCAGGGAGTTCTTGGCTGCATGCTTGGCTTTAGCATGTGAAAAGGAAAAAGCATAAACCCTGTGGAGGCGAGGCTGCGGGGGGATGTGGGGTGCTACGGGGCTCCCCCCCAGGCAAGGCGGGAGGGTGAGCAGTCCAGAGGTGAAAGCAGAGCCGTGCCCCGGCACTTGGGTTTCACCGCAGGGTGGTTTGCCGCGGTCCCTGCCAGCGCTTGTCCTCGTCCTCGGTGCACGTCTCCTCCAGGATTGCTTACGCTGGCTTTTCCCTTTCAGGTTGGAAAAAAGATAAATCCATCTCTTTCTGCCTAGCAGACCTCTGCAGTTTCCTCACGTTTATTGTGATTTGGGACTGAGGCAGATACCATGTATTAACAGGAATAACCAAATGGATTTCCACAGCTCAGACTATTTGGGCAGCTGCCATTTGCATAATTTTGATGAAATACTGATTCAGAGTCCCGAGACTGAACAATGCTACAGGTGACCGCAGGTGAAAGGAAACTGCTCACACGTGGGTGTGAAAATTGAACGCACAAAGAAGCTGTGTTGAGGCGGTGTCCCGCACCGCCCGGTGGGGACCCAGACGGCTGCGTTCAAGGGAAGAGAAAGCTTGGGGAGGAATAGTTGGTGCAGCCACTGCCTCCAAAGAGCAATCTGAATACAAGAGCAAGAAAGCTTTTTCCCTGCCTTTACCCTTTTGATATTTCTGCAAAACTGAAATCAGTCAGAAACCGCAGCAGGCTTATTCTGGTGAGCTATTTAATTCTGGCTCAAGGGAACCAGCATTTTCAGCAGTGGCTGCCCCACAGTCTGTCAGCACTTGCTGCTCACTGCTGCTGAGCTGTAATCATTTGCCCTTGGGGCAGGAGGAGAAATGACTCTCGTCTTGGTGCTCACATACCAGCCGCAGCGCTCAGGCTGCCAGGGGCCCTGAAAGCACGAGGCGAGATACTGTCCCATCCTTCGTGTCCCCTGCACCCAGCTGCTCCTCGCCAGCAGCCCCTCTCCCCGAGGCAGCGAGCAGCCACGTGCCTCCCGCGGGGCTCCGGCTTTGCAGAGCCCCTCACCGGCCAAGGGGACACGCAGCCAAGGAAACCCCAGCCTGCGCTCACCAGGGGCCGGCTTGATCTGCACAGCCCGAAGCAGGATAGCCCTGGGGTGGAAAAAACACAGCGCCCTGTGGAACTTGTCCCCCGCACTTAAATCAGCCCCATATACCGAGCGCTTTTCCAGCCCGATGGCGCAAGTCTTGCACCTGGGACCTGCCGGTCTTTGCTCCCTTAGCTGGCATGGGTGGCCGGTGGGGATAAAGTCAACTGGCTGGTTGTGTTTTTCCCATGGCACATCTCTAAATACCTATGGTGCTTCATTGCTCTGGAGTTTGTCTATGCATGCCGGAAGGCACTTGGAGACATATAGCTGACCAGGTGGCTCAGTGCACCCCAATAACGCGTCTGGCCGTGCAAGGGACTGCTTTGCACAACAGGGAGGCTCCTCCAGCTCGGGAGCTTTGGGTCTGCACCCACCAGAGCACGTGGGAAGGCTCCCATGCAGCTACTGAATGCAGAGGCAAAGCACCCCATGGTCTCTAAACTCTCCAAAAATGTTAGGGCAAAGAGAACATCCTTGGTGTCAGAGGACAGGCTCAGTCAAAAGAACTCATAGCTTTTAATAGACCATCAGACACAGGCAGGAAAAAAAAGTTGGCAAATTTTGGGGCACACAGGTGTCTCTTTTTTTCTGAGTGTATCGTTTAGTCTAATAAAAAACCCCTCCCTGCAAATCTTGCCTCTCCTCTGACCTTAGGCCATGGCAGTGGCAATAGCCTACTTGGCACTGCACGCTTCTTCACAGAAATGTAATGGTAAACAAGAAAATGGTGGGCAAACACACCCACTGAGTGCCCCCGAGAGGACAAGCCAAGATGGAGGGGAAACACCACTGCAAGTAATTAAAAATGAATAAAATCCCACTTGTCTGTGTCTTCCCCACTGCTTCTCAGGGGAGATGGCAGCAGAGGAGAAGGGCACTGGCTGTGCTCCGAGCCTGCTTTTGTTCTGAAGGCTTCCAACAACAACTGGGGTTTATTTTTATCCATAATGATGACTCCGGTCCTGCTCTGAACTAAGCAGTGTTAAGCCCGAACAACTGGGATGTCCTCGCTCAAGACTAGAGTGTTTTGATCTCATTCACCAGTACAATTCCCCAGTCACCCACTGTCAAGCAGATATTGTTGTTGTTGTTATTGTTTAAAGACGTGTGGTTGATGATTGCTAGCTACCATTAGGCAGTAAGATGTATTTTTAAGTCGGCAACCTCTAAAAACAGAAGTATTGGGCTGGGGTGGGACACACCAAATGCTATTGGGAGCGTTTTCACTTCACCTTCTTCTTTGCACACACAGACTGTGGGCTGCAACCTGTCCCCTTGTGCTGGGGGCAGGTGGTCCCTCCCTGGCCGCAGAGACTAACGTGCATCGCTTTCAGCTCTCCTTCTCTTCCATCCCCACTAAAACAGCAGCCACCAAACCTCTGAGGAGCTCTTTCCTTTTCTCCCACAGCTTTTCAGGCTCTCCTCCTGTGGCTGGGCAGCGCTGGGAAGCAGAGCTTGAGCAGGGACAGAGTGAGCCGTCGGGATTTAAGGTCGGCGTTTAAGGGGCTGGGTTTCGCCTCGTCCTGGGGAACTGCGCAGGAAAGGAACCACTTTGAAAACATGGCATCTATTTAATCAGGATGGGGAAAACCAGCCTGTGCCCTCCTTCTTGCTGCGACGGGCAGGCGGGGATGCAAGGGGCGTGTGGCGCTGAGGCTGGGGACCCTTATTTTTACTGTCAGCCCTGGGGGGCAATGGTGGCTTGCAGCAGGGTGGCTGTGCTCGAGCAGCCTCTGCAATTCAAAGCGGTTTGCTGCGGTCATTGCTGCCCTCTCCTCAGGGCTAATGGTTTTGTGGTGTGTGAGCTACGTTCTCCCACAAAACCCCGAGCACCCGGCTACCATGGTGAGCGGGCACTATCTGCGGCTGGTGGCCTGGCCCCACCTTGTACATCCCCGGGGTCTGCTGCCGTCCCACCCAACTCCTCCTGCAGCCTGGCCCTGACTAATGGTTCACACAGGTAAACAAACTCTTCCATAGGTTATATATATAAGGGCACACATTAGCACATGCACATCATTGCACACTCCACCTGAGTACCTGCTTTGATCCACAGCAAACAAAAACCCATGCAAATAGCTGGTTAAAATGGTCAGCCTCTGGTTTTGCCCCTGTGCTCCCCCTTACTATAAGTGGTACTCTCAGAAATTTCTCCAAGCACGATTTCCTGATCATTGCCACAGAAAATAGCATGAAAATGCTCACATTTTAGCTTATGAGGAGCCTCTGTACTGTGGCTTGGCTTCGGAAACATCTGGTATGGAAGGCTCCTTGGGCTGGACACATCATACCTTTGTCACCCAAAGTTTGCTGGAAAAATCAGTACAGATGATTAAGGTTTCAAATAAGCTAAGCATTTATCAGAGTAATTAATACTTCACTCAAATGAACAGACATTTCCCTACTTCAGCAAGATAGCTGTGGATCAGGACCGTATTTACTAGAAACTAATCTTCCAGTACCCATTGAAATTGAAGTGCAGTCAAATGTTGTCTTATAAAAGAAACACATTTGTCACTTGAATGTATTTTCAATGCGTGACATTAGTCTTTCTCATTGTTCACATGAGAACTATTAAGTAAATTCCTGCTAATTAAAATAATTTTCTAGACAAAGAAGTTTGCTACATTTCTCTTGCTCAGGTGAGGCTCAGAAATGACACAAAATGAAACCTGGAGCACAGAAGGAGGGAGAACAGCCTGTTGGGAGAGGCACCCCGGCGGGAGACAAGATGAGCAGAGGCTGAAGCAATGAAACCCTTAAACTGACACACAAAGAGGAGCTTTGTAGCATCCCTACAGAGCTACAGGGGAAAATCTCACCCACCTGAGGCTGAATTTTTTCCCCACGTCGCCACAAACCTGCAGCCCATGGAGATATCGCATGTGGTGCCCCAGCCCCTCTTCCCATGAATGCACGGGTTTCCCAGGAGGAAGACTGGGGAAAGCATCCAGACCTTGTTCCTGCTTTTTGACTGGCTGCTAAAGGGGCTACTGTGTTTATGGAAGAAAAAAAAAAGAATATTTTCTGAAAAAAAAAATTATTTAGAGTCTTTTTGCACCAGGGAACGTTTTCCTGTTTGCTAGTTGGCCACAGCTCTTCTGGAGCTTGCTAGTGCCTCTGAGCACATCTGGAACTGATTTCTGATGAGGAGTTGTATGCAAATATTAAAATAAAAATAGAGGCTTTTGCTGCACTCCCGTACCTTTGTGGGGAAGCTCTCAGACAAAGCAAGTTGAATACTGGAATTTTTCCAGCAGCACTTTCAGCACTTCCCTGACATGAAAGTGATGTGAAAAAAAAGTATTTTCAAGGACACTTGAGCGAAGCGCATCAGTCTGTGTCATCTTTCCAGTTGAAATTCCCCAAATGGAATAATTTAAGATTTTTTCACATAGCCTGAAGTGTCTCCACATCAGCTTTGCAGAAGGTTGTGGATATTCTCATAAAATATATATATATATAAAATGGGCCAGATCATGTTCAGATCACACTTAACCCCTAGAAGAAGAAATGCTTGTTCTGCAGGGTGTTTTGCCACAAAATAACAAGCACTAAAGAGAAATGTAATACAGAGGATCAGCCACCTGACAAAAAAAGCAGGAAAGATCACTAACGTGACATTCAGAAAACATATTCTGACTAAAGACTACAGAACAGCTGCTGCAGCATCTGCATTTGCATACCACAAATTAAAATAAAAAAACCCCTGAGCTCTCATCTGCTCTCAGTTACTGGAGCACGGCCTTGCCATTTCCTCTGTGCTTGGGGTAGGCTGCCACGATTGCACGACATGGCTTGTGACAGGAGGACAAAGTTTTAACTGGTGCAAGCTACCCTGACCGCCTCTGCATCAGGCACCGCCAATGAGTTGCTGATGGATGACGGGCACAAGCTGCAGATCCCCCCAGGCGATGCTTTTGAACAGCGTTGGTGATGTAAAAGGGCAGAAACATGGATCTAAAGAGGGGCAAGTTCCCGACAGGATCTTTCTGTCTCCTCACAGTTGTCAAAGAGCATCATCAATTAATTTTTACTCTGGCTTTTTCTCTTTAGTTTTATTAGTAGTATACTAGTTGGCTTATCTGGTTTACCCACTTGCCTGTGGTGCCTGACTGCTGTAAACCCTGTTTGGCAGAAGGGCTGCTGCATCCTGAGCCCTGCAGAGGCTTTTTGTGCAGTCTCTCACCTTAGTGTAGCCCAGAAGGAGTGGGCTATTTATTCATTGATTTGTCATATACTGTCATACGTGGAGAGCAAGATCTCAGCCAAATTCAGGGCCAGATGTACAAACACCTCTTCAGACGCAGCTCATGGCCCTAAGGGACTAGTCTAAGCTGCCCAGCCAGACAAAGCATTAGGGACAGCGATGATTTGGGAAGGTTTGTCTCCATTTTGCAGCTTAGGAGTTTATATAACTCCCTGCAGAGAACATGGGAAACATCTGGCAAGGCTGGAATTTGAATTTATGTTGCTTGAACCCTGCTCTAACTTCAGCACGAAGGCCTCCTACAACTCTGAAGTGATAATGAGCACAGAAATAAAACCAGCCTGGTTTTGCCCGATGCCATTGCACGCCACAGCACACCTCTGGGTACCAGCATCAGGTGCTGGGTGGCACCGTGGCGGGAGAACAAGCGTCCAGCCCTGTGTACAGCACCGGCGACGGCAAAGCAATAAATCTCTCGAGACGTAAATTACCATTCACAGTCGTAAAAGGAGAAGAGTTGGCCGTAAAATAAAGAGCTCTTATTTATGATGGATGTGTCTCGAGCAGAGCTTTCTGCTGCCTGCAAATCAGAGCGTATGGGTACTTTAAAAGAAAACCCCCATCTGGGTATGGAAAGATCCCATTTAGGGTAACTATAGGACTCTGTTTCTAGTGGAGAATTTGCCTAGTGTGTGATTTGGCCCCTGTTGCTCACCAGGCGTGGGGCGACAGCTACCCGGTCACCCATATTGGTGACATCAACCACTGCTTTGTCAAAGTTGCCTCTGCTGTGGAAGATCCATGTCGCTGGCACAGGACAGCCTGTGAAGGCTGGTCCCAGCCTGGCTTTGACATGTTGCCAGTCCGTGTGCTGGAGCGACCCCCGGCCATCCAAGGGGGGTGTCCCAAGCATTCAGATTAGGGGTTTGAGGACCCCACGCCTCTGAGCCGCTCAGCCTTTGTGCCACGGTCCTGGAGGCACCAGTCTGATGGGGACATTTGCTCTGAGCCACCTCTGTGGCGTTGAGATGCTCGGCAGCAGTATCAACAACAGCCAGCGAGAGTGGCCGGTGCAGCTTTAGTCATCTTGCTCCTACCTGCAGAAGAGTAGCCCAGAGCCTCCATACATCAAAGTTTTGTAGCTACTTCTCCTCCAGTGTTTCCAGGGTTGGCTGCGCACAGCCGTTTACATCAGGCCTCTGTTGCTCCTGCAGGGTGAGGGCTCTCCTAGGGACATTTGCAGTCACCAGGGGACTTTGATCTGCTGGATTTGGGGCTACAGCCTTGCCAATGGCCTTTCCTGCATGCCAGGCTGTGAAGGGGCTCTTTGTAGTAAGACGGGATTTTACTTCAGGCTGTTGCTAACTGATGCAATAAGCAAAATTATTGAAACATCTACATTGGATGATTTTTCTGTCCAGGCCTAATGAGAATCTGCAGTTATGAGGCTTGAGCAACATCCTTCAATATGTATCTTGAAAACAAGTCACTTACACAGTTTGCACAGCAGCCAGAACCGAGCGTGTTGCTAGCCCAACTTCCAGCTAAGCAAAGTCTCTCTCCCACCACAGTTTTGGTTTGGCATCTGAGGAGGAATGTTTTTGTGCTATAGTCTTCAAGCCTGGTTGGACTTAATGTGTTGGTTTTCCCTCTATCTCTGTCAGATGCTGAAATCCATGGAGGACTCCAGCCTGGGTTTTTGCAGAGTGCCGATTTCACTCTTGCAATCCCACCCTCGTCTTTTTTCCTCCCTCTCACTTATGGAGGAGGCAAAGGTATTGGGTTTGTCCTTCCTTGCTCCTGCTGTTCCTGCGCAACTAGGGAAGTTCAGCCACGACTTCAAGGAAAATCGGAAAGACCCCGGGTGGCTTTTCTTCATTAGTTCTGGCTCCGACTGTGGCAAACTGGGCGCGGAGCCGAGCTGCCATCTGGACCTCCTGCTGCCTGGCCAGGAGCTGCCTCCGCGGGGCTCCGTCTGCAGGGCCCGCGGCGCTGATGCTCGCGGCCGCAGCAGCGAGGTTGGGACGGAGCTGGACCAGATTTGCCTCTTTATTCATGCGGTGGCATGTTTAGCCAAAACGAGGACCCATTGGGCAGCTGCGGGGGATGCCTGGACTCACACCCCTCACTTCCTCTTCCTTGCAGCGAGGATGAGGTCTGCCGCTGTCTGGACTGAGGGCTGGGCTGAGCACCACGCTGGGCTGCGCGAGTGAAGCGCACCGAGGCAGATCTTTGCAGGGCACCAGTGCTTTAAAAATTCATCCTGTTTCTCTCATTGCATATTCAGTACATGTGATAGCTGCATTCAGTGCAGCCTAAAGTGTCTCTTTAAAAGGTGTGGGATCTGTCAGTTTAATCTATTCAAAAATAAAAGGACTAAACATGGAATTTTTGAGGCAGCTGCAGCAGAACGTACAACACATCATCAGCTTTGCACCAACGCTGCCCGTGCTAGTACCGTTCTTTCCTCGGTAGTGACTCCATGCCCACGTTGACTGTTAGCTAGTTCTCTAGTTCTCAGAGGCAATGGATCATCAATGGCATTGGAGACTTTTCTAAAATTGGTTCAGACTATTAAAGGAAGGGCAGAGGCAGAGAGGAATGAAAAAGTGACAAGCTGGTGACATGTTCATTCAGCTCCTCTTTCTCTACAAATGGAGAAGTGTGTAACTGAACTTAAAAGGGACTGCTGAAAAAAAGGCATGTAGAGACCATTAATAATGAATCACCCAAGAAGATGAGCACCCAGCAACAAACTTGCCGGAGAATGAATATCCCCTGTTGTTACTGGGTTATCTCCAATCCCAACCATACCTGGGTTGTGTCCCAGTGATGATCCCCACCCCAAAGAGTTTGCAGTCTAAGTAGGAAAATCAGATGGGGAGTGGGAAGATGTCCACATCACCTTTTTCTTGCTCTACCCGCGCACTGACTCTGATGTCGGCAGGCCGCTCTGCTCCACAAAGCGAGCAGAGCCCCTGTGCCCGGCGCTGCGCGGGGGCTAACAAGCCGGGTGTCCCGGCATGGCTCCAGTGCCGCTGCACCGCTGCTGGTGGCTACAAATGGAGCCGCACTGCCTGCAAAAAGGCTGCTGGCATCCCTGGGGAAGCAGACCCACAATGTCGGATTCCCATTGACTTTGGCTCGATGTGCACAGGGGATGGCTGCTCCCCGGGAAGTCGGGCACTTGGGAGGAACAGAAGAGACGTTTTGTTCCCACCCAGCGACTTGCAAACGCTTGAGCTCTCTCTGTCTGGCCACGAACGCCACTTGTGCTGCAAAGAGGCAAAACATCACAGGCAGCATTTTGCAAAAACAGTAAGTTTTCCTGTTAAATTAAAACGACTACTGTCTCCTCGCCTGTTTACTCGCCTCTGACATGCAGCACATATCACTGAGCGGCTCGGGCTTTGGAGTTAGGAGCTCCTGCCGTGAGCCCCGTCCGCCCCTTCTTTCCCGCCAGCCTCTCGCTCGCCCTCCCCAAGCACTCCTGCCTGCTGCCTCCTTCTCAGCAGTTATTTATCAAAGTGCAAGCTGAGTTGCCAAATGAGAATGAATAAATATTAACGTTAGAATATTTTCTAGCCCTTAAGGCTCCAATCCTGCGGTTTTCATTTACATGAAGGCAGCGGGAGTAGTCATGAGTTTGGGGGCTGTGGGCCCAATGAGTGCCGTGCCCCCCTTTCGTTGCTGTGCAGAGGGACAAAAAGGCACTTAGCAATTGGCCAAACGTGGTTTGCTAAGACTCAGCACTGCAAAGAAAGAGCGTAAATAAATTATCTCAAAGATGGGTCAGGCTGCACAGTGTGTTTTGGTCAAGGGCTAGCAGCATGGAAGCAATAACTGAGAGGATCATATAAACTAGACTATAGGGTATACTAGAGTATACAGTACGTATTTGTATGGCTATGAACTCGAAAGGGTAAAGAGGTTGTGAGGAGGTGGCAGGGAAGACCTCTGCCCGTGCGTGTGAGGGGGGGAAGCGCCTGCATATTCACTCTTGTTCCTTTTTGTCACATCATTTATTCATCACAAAGTGCTCTTCAGTTCTCTTCGGTTTGGGGGAATTATTTTATGGCACCTTCAAACCATTTAAGTAATGCTCATTTCCAGTTGAAAGGTGGCAAGGAACTGGAGGTGGGTGCAGCACCACGCACCAAGTGCAGTGACCTGCCGGGGGGTACACTCTCACGTGGGGAAGGACCTTCTTCATGTTTTGCCCTTACATCTCCCTGTGCTGGTCCCTCATAGCACCATCTCCACGAATGTCCCAGAGGTACATCCCCCACCGACCCGTGCCTGCGCCGCTGCCCTTGCAAAATGGCCTGCTGCCCACATGGCTGGGACTGCACGCTGGCTCGGGCGACCGGGCTGTGCGAGTGGGCCATGCTCCAGCATTTGACACATGGTTTTGCAGTGCCACATCTGTGCCCTGGGAAGGTGGCCCTGCGCAGAGGACATCCAACGTAGCTGGCAGAGCTTCTATGGCATCCTGTTGTCCCGATCGTCATTCCTCCCTTTGCACAAACTCACACGTGCGGGGGCCTTGCAAGCAATGCTTTCCTCTGCCTGGGAAATTCTGATTTCTGATTTCTTCTGATTTATTAATTCGTAACTCCAACAAGAAGATGGTCCTTTTCCCTTCTCCGGCTCGGTCCCCTCTGCCATAGGGTGCTGGTCTCTGCAGCGCTACGTGCCCTCTCCTTCTCCCTGACTTCACGTGGCTCCAAGGAACCACCCTCCCTGGGAAAGCCCTGGTCTTACTGACATAGAGGGGCCAACGCCTCATGTGTGAATGCCTTCCTTCACTTTCCCTGCTTCTGAGGTGGCATCGTACTTCGTCACCATCAGTCAAAGCCTGCAGCAGCACCGGCTTTCCTTTTGCAGTGACCCGAGAAGCAATCTGGTGGCACAGACGTACCCCTGCAAAACCTTCCAGCATATTATCCTAATCCTCAGCAAAATAGACCAGATTTGGGAATAAGGACCAAGATACTGCTGACCCAGAGACCAGGATAGAATCATAGAATCATAGAATGGTTTGGGTTGGAAGGGACCTTTAAAGGTCATCTAGTCCACCCCCCCTGCAATGAGGATGCCCCCAGTCACGTCAGATCCCCAGATCATACAGGAGTGCATAAACTGTAACACCAGAATTTGCCAATGGTCTCGTATTTCTTCAGCAGTGACCTACTTCTGAAGCCACAAAAGACAAAAAAGTCCCACACTGTAATGCTCTTGGGATACTGCTACATATCTATATGACATAAGGATACATTTCTTCCTGATCCCAGCTGGCAGTTACATCGTAGAGATAAAAACACATCGGGCTTTTATAATTATAAGACTATGAAGGAACTCGAGAAAATGTAGCGGATACTTTATAGACTTAGAAAATGTATTCCTTAGTTGAAATGCTCATTAATAAAACTTATAGGTTGGTATTAATCACAGGAAATTGGTTAATCTCTGTGCAAGTTTTTATTTAATTACTAAGCACTATGTTTCAAAATCTAAGTTCTTGGGTGGCTTTTCTGACCTCAGTGGATCTGAATCACTGTCAAAGGCAGGGAAGGAAAGCAAGAAGATGGAAGAGCATCTGGCATGGAGCTCTCCTGCTCCAAAATGAAAAAAAGGCATAAAATGCGCTGCAAAATTTTGCAAAATAGCTTTCACAGAATTAACTGGTCTCCACCAGAGAACAGCTTCGAGCTTAGTACGGTTTCACAAGCTAATGGAGTTATATGGACCCAAAATGTGGTCAAAAGCCATCCAATTCAATGAGATGTTTCCCCCCTGGACTGAGAAAGGCTTTATATTCAATCTCAAGTCCCGTCATGAACTTGCACACAGGTCCTCCTAGCATGTGTCTTGACCCCGAAATGTGAAATGGGGTGGAGCTGACAGGAGTGGATGAATCCCTGTCCTTCTCTTGCGAGTCCCTGTGCTTTCCCCAGAGAGGCTGGCTATGGAACAGGGGCTCCCAACATCCTCTATGAGCCAAACTCATCACTTTGTCATCCTGGAGGCCAGCCACCAGCCATCAGTTAACTGGAGGTGTCCCCCTCTCTGAGATCACACCTGCCAACTCTGCTCCCAGAGTCAGGAGACGAATTGAAAATGCAGCGACAGCAAATAACTTCTACAAACTACAGAGCTGGCAAATATGTCAAAAGCATTTTGGTATTGAACTCTCACTTGAAATCAATGATCCAAATGGGACTCAACTTGTTCCTTATTAAGGGCTAAGGGCAAACTTAATATTTCAGTCTTCATTCACACACGAGTTGGATGGACTTTATGAGTAATTGCTGTATGCAGCACTTTCCTGAATCATGCATTATTAAAATGCCACAACTGGAGGAACAAAAACGGATGGGGCTCGCTCACCCATCCTCATCCAGCTCCATGGCAGGAGGGGTGACCTCCACATCTCTGCAGCCCAGCACCTCGGCCCCAGGCTAAGCCCCTGGTCCCCTGCCCTGGTCTCTCCTGGGTGCAACCCCAGGGCTTGTCGCTTTGTCTTTTCACGCTTTATTGCTGACATGAAAGGCGAGAGGTGATCCTTGCCCTCCCCCAGATTTCACTCCTGGAGTGGGGCTGAGGGAAGGCTAGGAGGAAGCCAGGAGCATTCGAGCCACAGGTGGTGTTTTTCCTGCCGCCTGCTTTGAAGAAAGTCCTTCAAAACCGAAGATAATCATGCAGAGCCGCCTGTCAAAAGGGGAGCTCACCAGAAGGTGTTTCTCCTTGCAGCTGCTGCCCAGTCCTGGGGTGACCCACAAGGCACGAGCCAAGCCCTGCCTTCGAGAGCAGGCCTGGCTCCTGCTTTTCCTGCCGCTTGCACGGGAGACCGCTGTGTCACCGACCTGCAGGGAGGCAGTGCGGCATACAGCCTTCATCTACAGGTTTTGCCTGTGCAATCAGCAAGGTGTCAGGGCTAGAAAATCAGACTTGGGAGCTGTGTATTTCACACAATCGAGCTGCTAAATTACAGCCCAGCAAAGCTACGTTGCTGCCCCGACCTGCTGGGTAAGTTGTTGGCAGGGGACCATGGGTGGTGTATGAAATGTCTTGGAAGCCCTTTAGAGAAGGCTGTGTAGAGAAGTCACTTCTGGCACTGCAGACCCCAGGTCAATACGAAAACTAGTCTAGGAAACCATCAGGAAAAGCCTTGAGATTTAAAATCACCATGCACACCAAGCAGGGTATAAAATAAATGCGAGCCCAAGAACAGTGTCCCGTTGATCAAAATTCATGCTCTACATTGAACAGCGACCGCAACACTGCAGGAATAAGCCCTGTTCCACTTCATTAAGCCATATGGGTCCTTCGTTCTTCTGGTGTGAGTGGGTGCAGCTCTATGGAAAACCTGGCTTCATGCCAGCATGCACCAAGATCGCATGCTTCTTCCAAAGTAGAAGGTTCAAGCGTGGACCATGGCAGACATGGCCGCTAAAAGGCCCCTAAAAGGTGCTGCCCATCATGGCCCCGGTCAAAACATCACATGTTAAACAGTCGTAAGGGAAACCGTGCAGCTGGTGAGGCCTTCACACGGCACGCGTTTTCAAGGAGATAAAGCTAGCATTCACGTATATTGACTTTGTGGAGCTTTTTGTGTTTCTGATGATCGGACAGGCAAATAATCTCCTAAGGCCATTGCACAACCTGTTGCGAGGCTGCAGACGCGAGTTTTGCAGAGGCCGTTTTGCAAGGCATCGGTGTCGTCCTCAGGGTGGTGGAGCAGGTGAGGGCGGACAGGGGGACAAGGAGCTTTGTTCCCTTGCGACACCAGGGAAAGGCACAGTGCCGAAGGTGCCTCCCCCGCTTTCGTGCCTCAGGGACCAAGCTGCTGCTGAGTCAGACCTGCTCCTCCAGGTACCCTGTACATCCTTGCCGCTTTTGAAATGACCCTCAAAAAGAATCAAATTGAGTTAAAAATACCAAGGCCAAACAACAACCTGCAAACGCCTAGTTGCTCAGAGGAGAGGTGAAAGCTCCTGCAGTCAGACACCATCTCCTTTTGCCCCCAAAGGAGGCCAGGCACTAAGCTTGCAGCTCTGGTGGTGCCCCCCTGGGCTTTCCATGGGGGACGATGCCCCTCCTGCCCTGTGCTCTCCCCTCGGTAAGGCGGGCTTTGCAGCTCAGGCCACGAGCCAGCAGGCACCCTGGCTCCATCTCGGTCTCAGTCCTGGCTGACCAGAGCTGAACACAACCGTACCTGCGGCATCCAGCAGCTCTTCAGAGAGCACCTCTCAGCTCATC
>NW_009207190.1:6990-21562 GCF_000690835.1 Fulmarus glacialis | reverse complement strand
CGGTTAGCAGCCCATGTGGACCTCACGAAGAACTCCAACTGCATACAAACAGCATACCCATTAATTACGAACAAACCAGCTCTGAGACCTCTGGGCCATCCCGAGTCTCCTCTGAAGCCCCAGCATTGGTGGTGTCATCCCCGGGCCGCCTTTATCCAGGGCATGAACACCCTGTTGGTTCTCACCATCCTCCTCCAACACCTTCCCCATGCACATCACCCTTCCTCTCACCTTCTCCAGCCCCTTGCAGCTGTGCCTGCCTGCCAGGTTGGCCATGCCGGTACCAGTAACAGCAGGAACCACCACACAAGAGGGCCTCGGCCAGGGCTAGGTCTGGAAAAATAAAAAGCCAGAATGTATGTGTGGTTTTGCCCAGCCGCTGCTCAGAAAGGCCTGTTCTACCTCCCTAGGCTCTTCTGCACGGACAATAAGCCTTACCAATTTATCAGTAATGTGGTTCATCTAAGACCAGTATAAAATATATCTGGTTCTTTCCTTAGACTTCTCAATTCCGTAAGGAAATTAAAGGAATTAAATTAAACTAAACAGAAAGGCCCAGATTCAATCTTTTAAACATCTTTTCCTGTAGCTCCTTTGAACAAAATCCTGATGCCTTTGAAAAAAGTCCCTTTTAGCATTGAGAACTTTGCCATATACCCATAATGGGGGCTGTGAATATGCCACCTTGGCCTCTCACTGAGGCAATCTTTTTGCAGGATTGCGTCCCATCATACAGAATTATATACCTAGTATTATCGTAGCTGTGTTTCTATCCACGGGTTAACAACATACTTTTTTTGGGGGGTGGGTTATCTTTTTTTCCCTTTTTCCTACAATCACTGAACCACGCTGGTGGCTCTCCCTCGTGACGCCAAAGGGATGCACCTTTGCAGTCTTGTGACTGAGAAATGGTACAATTCCTCTGACCGAATGCTGACATCTCCTTTGCGGTGAGATGAATCATGCCCTAGAAACATCTGCAGTCCACCTGATGACTTCCACCCTGAGATCCTACACCATCCTGTGTAGTCACTGTAACGCAAAGTGAGTTTTACCCACTTGTACTGCCCCTGGCTTTTCTTTCTGCCCCAATACCACCAATTCTGGCACTCGGCACCCCTCCGTGTGACTTGAAGTTATTGAAGATACCTTTTGCTTTCAGGTTGGTCCCTCCTTTTTTTGGGACATCTCATGGCTTACGCTAGTGTGTGTGCATCTCAGTTACGGTCGTTGCCTTTGAGCTCTGTCTCTAGGTCTCTCCCTAGCACTGCGGGCTCTGCACCACCCCGCAGTGCCGGCATACGAGCTGTTTCAGACACTACAGCCCAGGCCAGGAGGATGCTTTTGTCTGGCAAATTCTGCTCAGAAGGCTACGGGCTTATTCAGGGCTGTCCCCATGTCTGTGCGAGCATTTTGTCCCAGCCTTCCATCACCACTGGTTAGACTTTCCGTACAGTTTCATGTTTTCTGGAGTGCTTCAGCGCTAATGTGGCTTTCATGAAGCGCCCTGTCCTCCCAGCTGGGGTGGAGGGGGGAGTCTATGATTTGTACAGGGGAGTGGTGTCTTTTTTGGAGTGTTCTTCCATTTTCTGCTGTTTCTATGCACCTGCAGCAGAGATGAAGCTGGTGCACCACAATTTGCTGGAAGGATTTCTGCCCTTCCAGGCAGTCCCTACCTGCAGGTCCCTGTCCCAGAGATGCAAGAGTCCACGTGTTGCGTCTTGTGCAGCAGGTCACTGGCTATTTGCCGTCACTTCATTGAAAAAAATTATGAAATAATATCTGGAAGGGCACTGGAGGCAGAAACTGTTCATGCTGGCTAGAGGCGCTTATTTTGCCATCAGCCAGGTTCTCCTATGTTAAAGAGATGCAGAGCTAAAAATAAACACATGGCCCATTAACCTTCAAGTGCCTCGCAGCAATTGCCTGGGGAAAAAAGACGAGAAATGGGGAGAGTCTGAAACAATAATTAACAGTGAATAGATGCTGAAAGAAAAACATGGATGAAGTGGGAATTACAGAAAAAGCCTTTTCCCAGGGGAGCTCTGCTCTTCACACACTGAAGCTCACTTGCACCTCCCTGGCAGGGGCTTGCAGCAGGGCTGGTTTCTTCGCAGCCAAATGTTTTCTGGAGAAAGAGCCCTTCTTTGCCATCTGGATTCGAGAGTGGTTACTCGCCTGCATTTTCACTGCCAGCCCAGGTTTCCATGCCTTTAGCCTGACCACACACCTGGGATATAAGGAAACCGGTGACTCCCATTGCTCGGAGAAAGAGCAGCGGGAATGGGGGACCTGACTAACTCTCAAGGGCACAGATCTGTGCTGAGGTCATTGGCAAAACCTGGAGAAACCAAACAGATTTTGAAAAACAGGCCCTTTTTGCCATATAAAACGTGGGTGGACATTTTTTGGGCCAGCTGTGCTCCTCATGAAGACAAGAAGGGCTGCGAATCACGCGGCTGGGGTGGTTCGTCGCATCCGGGCTCCGACTCAGCCGTCGGGCAGCTCCTCACACGCCAGGTTTGGCCCCTGTCCCCTCCTCATCGGCCCAGTGAGGTGCTGGGGGTTCTTCCGTCTTCCCTCACACGCACACACACTTGCCCATGGAGCTACTGCTCAGCCCCACTGCCCAACGCCGAGACGCTTGGCTGGAGGGAAGGGCACGGCTCTGCCCCCTCTCCCTTCGGAGAAGGCATGGCCCAGGCTGGAGAAGAAGCTGGGGACAACAGCTGCAGCCGAGGGCTGTGCAAACACATAGAGATGTACTGCTTGGGCGCTGTCTCACCCTGATGCACAACATGGAGGAGGCGTGAGACGCAATCCTTAATCCCTTAGTCTCTCTGTGCCACCTACAAACCAACAGCACTAATAATACCTAATGATCTCACCTCCAGATATTGAGTCATGTTTGCAAAGGGCTCAGAAATGCCTGCCTGGAAGATCCTGCAGAAGTGTGTTGCTCTCTCCTGCACCCAGTGCCCGTACAGCCCTGAAACGCTAAGGGGAGGGATGCTGTATATGAATCCATAGTACTTCATTCAACGCAGCTGAAGTCTTAAATGTGCTAAGCAGAAACTGGCTTCTCTAATTAAAAAATAGCTCTTTGTAGAAGAATAATGATTTACTTTTTTTTTTTAAATGAAAATTAAATTTTAATTACATCTGTGTAACTCAAGGCAGTTTTCAAGTAACCTGGGAGTTTTTGTTCACCTTTTTTTGGAGTGTTCAGGATTCAGCATCTCGCTCTTTTAAATATATCTGGCTTCTAGTGAAAAATAATTAATGGCTACAACCATTTGACTAAATGGTGCTCTGGAGGACTCACCTGCAGCCATTCCTGAAAGAGGTGCCTTGTAAGATCAAATTTCCTACAAATCCCCCAGTGATTGCCATTCTTCTAACAACTGGAATGCCTGTGATACAATAAAGCAAATAGAAAAGCCTACACTTGTTGCAGTTAGGATTTAAAAAGTGTAGCTAATTTTTCAAATTGGCTTCTCTCTTCAGATAACGGAGAGAGAAGCACCGCTAGGACCACTGCAGCTTTCCCAGAATTACACGAGCTTTGCATTTGCATCGGCTGTAGCATCTGGGGACATTTTTAAACCCTGTCAAAAAGATAGTGACCTTTTCTTTCTTGCAGCTTGATGGGTATTCCCAGAAAAAATAAACTCAGTTTGATCTCTTGACATTTCTTCTGCCATATGCCCAGGTTACTCAAAGGCCATACCTACACGGTATAGAGCGAGAGAAGAAAACAAACCGCCTTCCCAGGGCTCTGCGGCTTTGCATTAACCCAGCCTGGAACAATGACGGCCTCTCTCCTGCACTCTGCAACCCATAACAGTGCCTTCCCTCTTTGGTATCTGCAGTTAAATTCTTGAAGATTGTTTGCTTTGTTTTGGCCTAGTTTTGCTTGCTTTTCGTTGCCTTTATTTTACTATGGGTCTTTAGTTTCACCTACTTGAAACTGGAAGAGCATCAAATCATATATCCAGGCTGAAATGCAGGAATCTTTGCATCTGTTTAAGAAAAGCTTTCTATTTCTAGCCATATTGTTGGAAAAGATTGCTTGCTCGGGATTTTGAGACAAGTGTGTGCAGTCCCAGCCAGTATTGCCAATCCTCTGCTCTTTGCTAATATCTGGTGGTTTATACTCTGCCTTGTGTATTTTTCCTTTTTATTTCAAAGCAGGTGTATGCGGGTAGACGTAGCATCCCAACAGGACTTCCACTCTTTTCCATCCATCCTTCACCCCAAATCCCAATCCATCAAAAAGTTGCATTTAGCGACGTTTACTTAGTGCCACAGCAAGCAAGAGCTGGCTGGAAATAACAGCGAGGCAGACGCCAGGGAAACCCAGCCTAAACCCGACTCTCCTAAACACATGGCTGGGCTCTTGGGACAGGGAGGAAGCAGATGTACTGCCTGCCCGTGGAAACGGGGTTGCAGGTGAGCTCGTGAGCCTGAGCCGTAGCACTGAAAACAACTACGACACACTGTCAGAATAAAATCTGTACCAGTGACTGGTGCAGCTGCATCAGAGCAGTACCACCAGCAGTCAGCATGGCAAACTGTATCAGGGCTCTGTTGTTTTCCACACCACGTGACATGAATTATTTACATTTTTCTGGGCCTTCTGCAGGTAATCTTAAAAATTTGTCCGCGGTGAATATTTGTTAAATTATGTATGGTGTTTACTTTCATTCTTCTGCGGTACTGCCATCTTTCATGAATATGAAAAGCAGAAATCTAGAGAGCTGTCTTTCTTTTGATGGCAAAATTTTCCAGAGTGATCAGCCTGGTTATACAAATCCGTATTTTTGCTGGTGCTGCCATTTACTTCAGTGGGACTGCTTCAGTGAGTGGGGGTAGCCTGCGTGAATACGGGACTGAAGCATTGCCGCCTCTGACGAGGAAGGACGGGAGGGCAGGTCTGCACTGCCCAGAGATTGCCGTGTGCGCCTGAACTGCCTCGAAACACCTCAAGCAACATAACGGAGTCCAACAAAACCAGTGTTGAAACCCCAAAATAACGGCAAGGCTCAGATGTAATACACAATGGCTGTCTGCTAGGGACGGAGCTGGCGTTTCAGCGATGGTGAAGGGAAGGGGCACGATCACAGTCAGAAACGAGAAACCTGTCAGACGCACTCTTTTCTGTTTTTCCAAGAAAAACTGCCTGTGGCTTTCTCTTGGAAGCCCTAGTACATTTTCAGGCCCTGGTCCTCAATATACAAGCTCAATGTTCCCAAATGTGCTTGTTCTGGGGAATTTGGGAACATGAATCCCAATGCACGAACAGGTAACGTCACCCCAGGAACGTATGCAGGCATCGCACCTGCTTTCCACACCACGCCTTTAATCGCTTATGAGACGTGAATGAAACAGCAACTAAGTTTCCTGTAACCAGTGTAAAACCAAGACAACCAACGTAAAAATCTTGCTTTTTCTCAGTTGTTGCCATACTGAAATGAAGAATGTGTCAGTCAAAATGAGATCCAAAATCTGCAACTGGGATTCTCACAAACACTCAGAGCCAGTTTACTTAATTTGCACCAGCGCTAGAAATGCCTTAATTATTGTATCTTTTTTTAAAAATCCCAGTTTTCTAAAAACAAGTGTACAAACTGCCACAATAATTAAAAACCTTGCTTTTTTTTTTTAAGGAAACTCAGTTTCTCAACAGCTTCCAGCAAAAATACTTAAACAAGTAGACATTTCAATTGATATTTGCAGTCAAAAATCCAAACGTAAATTCTCCCTCCAAACCCATTACGGGATTCTGAACAAAAATATAACTAAGTAAATAATACCTCCCCAAAAAGTAAATAAAATTTTTAAAATACTTGTGTATATTGAATGTCAATAGTAATATATGGAAAGGAATGTGTTTGTCTAGCAAAACTTTCCTGTAGTCAGCTGGGCTGCATTTACACGGCTGAGCCTGCTGACTGCAGGGTGAGAGCCGTCGGAGCAGATGTAGACGTCTAGCGATGGAGTGAAATAGGCACTTCTAGGACATGATGCGTCTTATCCCAGAGTAGCTGTCTAAAATAGATCAGACAGATCGCAGCTCCTAAAATACCTGCTCCTTTTCAACTCTAGAGCAAGCCCGGGCGGCAGGCTCTGACGTAGGGGTCTGGATGATGTCGGGGTTGTCCTTGAAGGCAGGTGGGGCAGATCCCAGCCAGGAACGAGTTGGCTCTTCAGATCCAATCCACTGCAGTAGCAGGTAGCTGTGCCAGAAATTGGCCAAACTCCACCCCAAAGGCAGGTGGGAGGTTTGCTCCGCTACTCCATTTTACATTGAGTCTCAATGTATTGATAATCTGTAATATTTATGATATTAATAATTCATAGTATCAAACTATTATGGTACCTTAAGATAGCCACCGTCTCATATTTCCCTGCCTCTGGAAATACCTCCCCTGGGACCATTTGGAGGCATCACACTGCCAGCACATAGTCACCTTCAGTTTGGCTGCTGTACCCAAGTGTTCCTCCTCCTCTGTGGTTTCCAGCTGATGAGCTCTGAGTTTATCCCCTTAGCAGTCCCCTGGTACCTGGTCCTCCACCTTGCGCTGCTGGGTGCAGTATGATTCCTGCTACTTCAGTCCTCCGGGTCATCCGACTACCATCCCCTTATCTCCCCCTGGACTAACAAAACCTCACAAGTTTGTGTCAACACCAAATTTAATTGGCACCCTCACATACCGTGCCAGGTCGTTACTGAAGGGCTGACCCCAGAACAGATGTTTTCTCTAAATCAGACATAATAAAAAGGATACCCAAGCTGTTGGATTCTTTCTCCCAAACTGTAACTTAAAAGTATTCTAGTCCTTAGATAGTCACTGGCAAATTATGTCTTGTCACACTAAAAGGATCACTGTATGAACTGTTCTTTTTAAAAACCAAGTCCATATAAAGGAACTCAGGATTATGTAGAAGGATGATACTGGTGACATTCTATATTTTGTTGTACATATTAATGCATCAAACAGGTATTCTCCTAAAGAAATCTTCCTGTATTGCAGTATGACAGAAAAATATTTTAGCCCAGATTGCTAATACCTTGCCAACCATCTCAATATATTGAGATCATCATTATTTACCATTCAGACTCCATAGCAACAGTGAATGTAAATATATTTATTAATATTCTTATAAATGGAGATCAAGGCTTTGCACATTCCAGCTGTGAACATGCTGTGAGAAGAAACAGGGACTCCATCTGCTATTGTGTTTGTTCAGTTGGCTGAAAAAATCAAACACCAATTTAAAGGAATATTTCCTTAAAGAAAAGAGATTTCATTCTTTGAAAAAAATCCAAGTTATTGGTCAGCTTCTTGTACTCTCCTAGTCCATTTGGAGCTGCCGCTGGGCAGGATAATAACATCGATCTCTCTGTTTTCACTGCAATTGCTTCTTTGTCCAAGGGTATTAATTGCCAATATCAGTTGCCTACTGTCGGCTTTCTGTCTGGGCCATCCCCTGCAATCCCACACCTACCCTGCGGTGCCGGGCACTGTCAGCGCTCGCCGTCAGCTGCTCACAGCAGCAAAGGCAGCCCCGCAGAAATGCTGAATTAGCGCGGGAGGTGGGAAGTGCTGAGAGCACTGGGAACAAATACACGTCCCTCATCCTATAGGTCCAGCGAGGAGAGATGGGCTCGCAGTTTTCTAGTTTATGTATTCTGCCCACGGTGTTTAACTAAGAGCAGCATCGCGTTAAGATCTTCTATAACACTTTGCAGCCCACCAGCGTTATGTGAGTCTTGGTTTCTCCATGGAGGCGAGGGGAGGCTGTACTTTTAATGAGTTTCCCTGCGACCTCTGTCAGGAGCCGGTAGTTTCTTGCACTAGGGAAACATTAGAGGAATCCAGCAGAGAAATTAGCTGCTAGCAAGGAAAAATTGGCATAAGAAAATGAGACTCAGCAAGGAAAGAAAACAACTGTATGCTACTGCGGCCCGTTTCTCTTCTCCTTCCCAAGAGCTCTGTGCCACGTTAACCCTTGCAGTCTCAGATGAGTCACTCCCGATGCATAAGGGTATAAAGGAACTGGCAAGTAGGTTCTTGCTTCTGTCTCTTCTAATCCGAGTATTTGCATTACAAAGCAAATGCTCGGTTCTGCAATTTGAGCTGTACCTGTGTACTTCCTAAAAGCAATTTAAGAACCAAATTTAAGAACCATCAAGCAGACTCTGCCAATCCCCAGGAGGCAATGATATTTAAGCGTGTAAAGGCAAGATAGTTGCTTCCTCATCGAATTGTAGGGATGGAATTAAAAGTTCCGGATATTTGTCTCGACTAACAAAATCAAGAATTAAGCCTAACGTATCCGGTCCCAACATCGGGAAAACTGATTTGTCTTGCAGGTGCTAGGAAGGTAATGAAGCATGAAGTTGTCACACATCAGGCTCATTCTCTTCTGTGAATATATGAGCCTGATTAGGAAGAATGAAAATTATTGCTCACAGATCTGCCTTGTCCTTTGGAAAGCTGCACCCGGCTGCTCCCTGCTTCCCCCCTAAGCACTGTTAGCAGTGGTGGGTGTGATTCAGAAGCTGCGAGTGAGGAACAATCTGCAGCCAACGTATTTATGCTGCTGCAAAGAGGGCACCTGGAAAGACTGACACAAATTCAGGTATCAATGGCTCCCATAATCTTTTCTTGGCAGGAAGGATGGACAAATGACCTAATAGGTCTTTTTCATCTGGAATATTTATGAACCTGAAAACGGTGCTGAATTGATTTCCTAAAATAGCACTTTCATCATCTGGCTGTGTTTCTTAAACCGATGCTTCAAAACCAGAGCATTTCTATGCTCACTCAAGTTTGTTATTCGTCCCCACGAACTCCTCTGGAATTACCAGCATTTGAAAAAAACCCTGAAGTTGAATGATGACAGAGTTGGAGGTCTGGGGCCCACTGATGGATCTCCGTCTAATATGATTGAAATATTATCTCAGATACATGCTGCGTATCACTGTCCTACATTACTGTTTCTATTATGAATATAACAACTGACTGACGGATGACAAAGCAAATTACTGCAGGCTTTTGATAAACATGAAGAAGGTACTTGTTTATCCAAATATAACTAGGGGCTGTAATTTCACCACCCTTTGAGAAACAGCCTCCTGCACCCCTTCAAGTCTCTTTGCCTGTGTGTGGAAGTCTCCCTGTTACGGGCAGCGGGGAGGAACCCCAGGTCTCTTCTTATCCATACTTTCAGAGATGGGTTGCAGGGACCTTCCTTCCCTCCATGTTCTCTGGGGGGAATATCTCCATGTCCTCTTGGTACGGAGAAGAAATTCAGACTGTTTCTTGTATTTCAGAGGGACGGTAACCCACAGAAGACAGTCTGGCTGGTTTCCTACAGCATTACTTGGGCTGGACCACAGAGGTTTGGGGCATTACTGGGCACGTCCGCTGCAAGCAGTGGAGCAAGGTGCAGATGTGGTGGGCTAGTGCCAGGCTGGGCTGCCATGTCACCACGTGCAGCCTCACGTCTGGGAGCCTCCCTGGGAGGTGACTGTGCCAGCGAGTTGCCTGCAGCCTGCTCAGCATTGTGCCGGGCACGGCTGAGAAGTTCCAGTTCTGGAGCAGGGTCAAGGGGAGCTCAGCACTTTCTGGGCCGTGCTGTGCTGCATGCCAGGGACACGCCTCTTGTCTTGCCTTGTTCACTGGCAACACGACGTTTCCGACCTCCCAGAAACGCTATGTGGGTAGGTCTTTGTGAAAACCAGGTATTACAGCAGTGGGAACATTAGAATAAATAGCAAGATAATTTCCAGGCCTTTTTATTTTTTTTCTCATTAAGGTTGGAAAAGGCCTCTAAGATCATCCAGTCCAACCGTCAAACCAACACCACCATGCCCGCTAAACCATGTACCTAAGTGTCACATCTACAGATCTTTTAAATACTTCAGGGATGGTGACTCAACCACTTCCCTGGGCAGCCTGTTCCAAGGCCTGACCACTCTTTCAGTAAAGAAATTTTTCCTAATGTCCAGTCTAAACCTCCCTTGGCGCAACTGGAGGCCATTTCTCTTGTATGAGAAGGAAAAAGCAAGCAGGAAAAGGGGCAGAGAGGAACATGCTGCTGGTGGGAGTGATAGGACAACATGACAACAGGACGTCTTCAGCACAGCACCTTTCCAAAAATAGGCTGGGGTGGGGAAGACCAAGCTCTCCAGTGTTGGCCACCCGTAACTGTCTCTTGACTCACAGTCCTGTGCAAGCAGAAGTATGTGGTGCCCTCGGGTTTCATCTCCCACCCCACGGCCCCACAGGCCAGACCCAGCTGCCTATGGGATCTGTGATCAGCTGCAGATAGCGGGGCTCCATGCTCAAAGCAGCTTGGCAAGGAGGCTCCTTCCTTGTGCTGTGGCCTCTCTCATGAGCTTAACGTGTTACAAATTAGGTCTGATGTGTCAACATGGGCCCATGCGTTCGTTGCATGGCCCAGCACAGTGTTGTCTCCCCGGGTGGAAAAGAAGACGCCGGCATGGCAGGGAAGCAGGAGATCAGGTCGGAAAGCTGGCTAAGCAGTAAGCACAGCTGGGGTGACCACAGAGAGAGGAGCAGAGCAGCCACATCGCTAGAGTGAGGTTTGGATAATTTTACTTGCTTAAGCACTTTTCAGCATTGATAAGAAAATCACACACAGTTCATTTATGAAGAAAAGGCATTTTATCAGACTATGTTTTTATGCCAAGTAATCAATAAATGGTGTTTGAATGGTAGCGTTTCTAAATTCCTAAACTGGTAACATCCCTGCAGTCTGATGTTAGCGGAGCCATTTAAGTGATTTGCAGCCTTGTACTCAGCCCAAAACCCATCTGTCATTCTGTCTGTAATTTAGTCTTGCTCGGAAGATGAAACATCTTTTCAAAATTCATCACGGTTAGTGAAATGGAAATAGCTACATTTCTATTCAGCCTCTTTTAATATTTTTCTTTGGCTTTTTCCCCCCATTCTGTGAGCATAATAACCACCAGGAAAAGCTATTTCAACAAGCATCTATTGATTCTCCGGTGCTCAGTTAGGGCCTATTCCTAACTATTCCTTTCTGTGCTATTCCTTTCCCTTCACCCTCTTGTGACCAGATGAGGAATATGATTTTACTATGGTTTTCTAAAAATTTAGGGTTTCACTTCAACACTTCTAGCCTTACCCTGTAGACACTTACATGCGAATGATTACTACTGAACAGTTCTTTGTAACTGAGGGGGAAAAAAAAAGTCACTCTGCTTATTCAAGAAGGAAAATGACCTTCTATCTGCAATGGAGCACGGGATCCTTCCTTTGATCTTACTCCTGGGATTTTTGCAAATTAGTAATAGGATAATCCTATCCACATGCCCACGTATTTGTTACCAGCCTGGGTGGGGCTCTGCATATTCAGCAGGGCTTTGCAGCTAGAAGTGGGCACTGATTTTGCTAGGTGGGGGGAGAAAAATATGCCTCCCCTCCTCCCACCTATCTCTCTTTATCTGTCTTTATCTGCCATTTTCTAGCTAAGCTCTGCAAACAGTCGTGTGCTTGATTCTCTCTCCCTGAAAGCCTTCTCTCCACCTCTTTCCCCGAAAGCCTTCTCTCCACCCTGCACACTAATACCATGCCTCTGTCTCGCTCCTCAAGCAGCTGCCTCCTGCAAGCTCCATCTCTGCATTTCTTTCTCTCTGGTGCAGCCTTGGAAAGTCTCAATGCCAAGTTTTCGTCAAGGTTGTCCAACCAGTCTGGAGTACAACTAGAAACAGAACTTTATTGTGCTGTCCTCAAGGTCCTGCTTTTATTATTAGACTTTGCTCACTGTTTGGCTACGATGTTTGAAATCAAAATGTTAGCTCCACCTCAGCTTCACTATTACACAAACCAAGTGGAAATCTGCTGATCAAAACTCCCATGTACTTCAGCTGGGCTAGGATTTCAGCTGGCTGTCTCTTCGAAATACATCTTTCAGTACTGGATCCTTGCCTCACGCTCTGCTGGGGAGGTCAGTCCTTGGGTAAGGTCACTGGCAGCTTCCACCCCACCTATTTTATTGTGTTTCTTGTGTTTCTGAAATCATATTCTGACAATGCACTGGAGTATGATGACCTTTGGTCTTCAACCACTATCCTGCAGCGAATCCTTGACCCAGAGTGTATCACTGGATTTCAGTGAGGACACCGTACACAGCGCAATCCCACATCGAAGTAATATATAAATGCAAGTTTATATATTAAAGAACGCAGCATTTCTTTGAAGATGTCTTTCACAGTCTGCCACTGTAAATATACAGGAACACACTGCCAGCAGTGGAACAAGACGGATGCCCTTCCATGCCTGCCAGTACTTCTGTAGGCTGCGTGCTGCACGCAGCCCACCTCTGTTACCTCTGAGCTTTCACTCTGTGTGCCAGGGCAAGCCAGCGGGATTTTGCTACATTCTACTTAGCTCTGTAGCCGAGACGGTTTGGAAAGATCTGGGTCAGGTTCAAAGGAAAAGTACTTTAGCAAGCAAAGCACTGTTTTTTTTCAGAATGCGCTTGTAAAAATGAGGCACAATATGCAGCCAGGAGAAGCTCTCACCCTATCCTCAGCAGAGCACATGGACCTTGCAAAGGGCAAAGCTCCTTCTTGTCCTGCAGCACATGGACCCTGCAAAGGGCAAAGCTCCTTTTTGTCCTGCAGTCTGTCCTGCTAGGACACGAGGGCTCCGACCCACAAAGCACTACGAAAGAACTGAAGAGAGCAAGAGAGGGGGATGCAGGGACCCAAGTGCTTTCTCCAGCACTACCAGTAGCTTACTGGGTAGCCCTGAGCCTGTAACTGCACCTCTCTGAGTTTTTTTCCTGTTGGTAAAAATGAGACTGATGTTACAAACTTCCTCACCGGGTCCTTTGACTGGTCAGTCATGATCTGCATTAGCCAAGTATTGTCATCTTGAATGTCATGCTTGCATACCAGGTTCTTCTGGCTCCTCTCTACTTCTGGCCTGCCCTCCTTGGTCCTATTTCCTTTGTATCCAGGATAATGACAAGCATCTGCTACCCAGAATCAGCAGCTTTTGCAGATTATGCAGCTTCTGAGAGAGTGTTGGCCTATTTTATTTTGTCAATATGAAGATAGAGGCTGTGTTTGCCACCCGAGCTGCTGCAATGCCCTCTGAGACCTTTGTAGGAAGACCTGTGTATCTCACATTTTTGTACTCCGCCAGGCACAGAGACAAAGAGGGAAGAGCAAATTCCGGGAAGAAAGGGCACAACACGAACTAAAACTTAGTTTGCCTGCTATAGAAGGTCTACATCTTAACCTTATAATGACACAAAGAAATAAATAATGAGCTTGGAGTGCTTTGTACGACGAAGCTGCATTAGAACTGGGCACTTCAAAATAGCGCAGAAAAAGGGGGTCCAAGACAGTGCTGCATGAGGCTGGTGGTCTGGGGGGTTACAAACAAGTGAGGATATATGGATCGGGATTCCGATTTTGCAGATCAGGGCCAGCTCTTATTTTGCAGGTGAGGTCCAGCTCTTGGAAAGAAAGACAAGGGACCTGAGAGAGTGCTGGGACACCTGGCTGACTCATCTATGCATGGAATGAGTCAAAGATAAAACACCTATTTATCCAGAAGGGCAAATTGTCTTTATTTTTTTCCTGGGGGAAATACAGGGTAATTCTGTTGGTAACACTGGAATTATCTGCAGATTCACTGGTCTGAATGGGCTCAGCATCTTCCCCTGTGTAAGCTGAGGGCTGCAGCATGGTTCCACATACAAATATTGTCATGAAAAGGCTTTTAGTTCCTAAATTGTACTTACTTCTGAGCAGTCCAGATTACCACACTTTGCCTTTCATATTTGCTTACTTGCCAGGTTATATTAGTTGTTAAAAATACCTTGCCTCTAAGGCTTTCTGTGCCCACTGTGCTGCTGCCCAAATGGCAATACTCTTGCCTGTTCCTGAAATGTCAAAATGTATTTTTCTCCTATGGGATAGAAGCAATTTCTGAAAAATATACATTTGAATACTCAGCTAAAATAAGCATTTTCATCATACTGACCAAACCAGACTGCAATCTTCTATTCCTACTTTTATCTTAATTTTTGCATATTGTATTTTTGCATGTATCATCCATAGGCACAGCCCCAAAATATCAAAAGGAAATGAGATAGTAGTATTTGAAGACAGCATTGTGACCATTACTTGTTCTTAATGGCAGTTTACATTTGATTTTCATGGAAATTCATTAGTAGTGGAGGAATCTTTTAGACCATCTTCTGAAGGATTGTTCCTAACAATTTATGTTCTAGTGTTCTGGCCAGCCAACTTTCAAATTCCATCCAGTTTTTAAAAGTTGGGTTAAACAGTTAGGTAAGACCTGGCCAGCCAACTTTCAAATTCCATCCAGCTTTTAAAAGTTGGGTTAAACATGAAGGTGATTCATATCACCTCATTTTAGCCATCTGAAAAGCCATCCCGCTAAAAAAAAGACACTCCCCCCAAACCCTGCAATCTATTCTTCACTGAAACAGTTTGGGAGATTGGACAAAACTTCACTAAAAAAACCTTCACAGA
>NW_009207190.1:0-6958 GCF_000690835.1 Fulmarus glacialis | reverse complement strand
TGAACCATGGTGTTTATCATTTCGTCTGTCTTAAACTTGTTTGCACTCACTGCCACAGATTTATATCAGAAATTTGCTATCGGAACAAGTGTCTGAGACACATCTCATGGGTTACATGTGACATCCTGCCAGCTGTGTGATTGTGTTTCACATCATAAACTGCAGATGTGTAACAGAGCAAGATGCATTTTTAACGCAGCAAGGATTACAGTAAGCCACAACATAGATTCCATATACAGTATGCTACGCAAAAAAGAAACAACGAAAAAAAAAGGATGGGCTATTTCTAAAATGGAACTGGCTCTTTCTTTGCAGAAATGTTGCAACAGTGTCAAATATTCCAGCCAGATACGTGGAGGCTGATATTCCTGTGCCTCCCAGGGTGCTCCTCTCAAGTTGCATATTGAGCATTGCATTTTTTTCATTTTCACCTACAGATGCCCCAGACTTTCTGTACACATGCAGAATAAGACACAACAGCATTGGCTTGGACAGTTTTGTCCTTCTGAAAACCAAACTGCTGGAGAGAAAACAAAATTCCATCATTTTCATAGTCGTTCTGTGATGCCATCAGGTGTCAGCCCTGCAGACTCCGGGGCAGAGCAGAGGGGCTCAGTGAACCCCTGCTGACCAAGCGCGCAGGAAGCAGTCTAGCCACTGCAATATGGGACTCGGTGCAGATGAATTGGTCCTGCTGAGAAGCATACCTTACATATAATGCCAAGACGTGGCAAAAATGAATGGCTCTGAATGCCTTCTCACTTGGGAAACCCACTGTCACATCTCAGGTAGCAATATTCAGTCTCAGGGTGGAGCTTCAGGCTGGATTATTACTTTCTTGCCCTCCTCCCCAGTATGCTTCTCTGGGACTGCTGGTCAGAGATTTTGCAACAGGAACTTTAATTTGAGATGCACTACAGAAATGTCAGATTATGCAGCAACTCTCCTGCCGGAAGATACTCTTCTTCCCCACTGTCTGCAGGAATAGTTTCAAGCCCAGTAACTTGCTGTCGTTGGCAACATTGATAGACCAAGAAAATAATGTTTGAAAGCGTGAGGTACCCTCTCACCCGTGAACTTTCCCATCAAGCTGATGTACAGTAATGGTGCAAAATGCAGCAGCCTGCAGATAAATGGAGACTCTGAGTTTCCAATGCTGTCAGTCTGGCACCTTTTCTGAGCTCTAAATTCTCCTGAAAATGTAAATGGGGGTGGTGAGAAGGAGAGCTAAATGCAAAACTGGTATCTTTGCTTCCCATCAAAATGCTAAAATTAAATCCTTTTTTGTAAGAACTTCCATTCAAGAGTAATTTCAGCTATGAGGGACAAGTACCTTGTTACTAACAGAATAATTTATGTGGGTTTTTTTTATCAGAAGAGAAAATAAACTGGCAAAGAAATTCTAGGATAATATAAATTCATTTAATTAAAATACAGCATTCCATATAAGTTTGTTGGTTTTTTTTTTCTTGTGCTTGGGATGCTTCCAGTCAAAGGTCTGGGAAGTCATAAATAAACAGATCAAGGTATTGCAAACATTTTTTCTCCTCTTCAAGAGTGTGTATAAAAACAACAATCTAAAAGGGAACAGGGACAGAATGATCTATACAGTTGCTGCAAGGACTGCCTGCTCAAAATTGGAATTATGGGATTTTTATGCATCATCTGACCGTGGTCATTGAATTAATGAAATGAAGCAAAAGGGGAAGATACAGTTTTCTTGCTTAAAATAATTAATAATTTATAGCAACAATATGCAATGTGTGATATAGTATATTAGCACAAGAAGAGGCATACGATGCCTGCACATGGTGAAAGGAGATGGGCTCTTATCTGGTTGCCCTCATTCTGCTGGTGCTTCCACTGAGTCTGAGCCTTGTCTGGATAAGGACTGCAGAACCAGGCCTGCATCTGCTTTGGAGTCCTTGGCTGAGAAGAAGTGATTCACCTTCCTACTCCTCGCTGCCAGAGAGGGTTTTTCCCGATGTTCAGACAGCATCAGACCTTTGCTAGGCCTACTGAGAAACCTTAGCCATTACAATCTCCATGAAGAAAAGGTGGAAGAAAGGAAACTTCGTTATTCCCATTATAGAGAGAAGGAAGAAAAGCCCAGAAGGTGCAGAGCATGCAGAATTAAATCTCAACCTGTTGAGTCCCAGCCCATTGCTGAAATATCCGCCCGGTCTTTCTCTCTGCAAAAGCTCTGGCTGTTACTTTCAACTTTAGGACCCCAGGACTAAACTCTGCCAAAACCTTTGTGGGGCACCTGTATGTATGAACATGTGTGTGCCATTGAGCAGAGAGAAGAAGAAGGGAGAAAAAGAAGAGAGTATGGGAGAGAGCAGGAATTCAGAATAAAATACTGATACCTGTTACTGCCATCAATAGTACAGAGTTACAGTATCAGCACTGTGCATTACCTTTTTTCTTGTGGTAAGGCAATTGAAGGAGGATATGTAAACAAGTGCTGTTGAGCACTGAGCTCAAGGAGCTTGGTTTCTTCTAGACTCATTGTAACTGCGAGCGCTCACTGAAGGCTATCTCAAAACCTGGCCATTGATAAGCTCTCTCTTCTACCTGGAGTGTTTTGTTACCTGATAAGAGAGAGGTGGTTCTTTCTGCGGTCTTGCTTATGTGCCCATGTGTCTGGTTTACAGAGCTGGCAGGAACTGTGTTACTTTTCTCTGTTCTCCATGTCCCCTCTACTTAGCTAAAATCCACCAGCGGCTTACGCCATAGAGTGGGAGGAACGGCACAGGCAAGAGCAGACTGGTAGGCAGGCAGACAAAATCGTGAGCTCATAATTACGATTTCCTTCAGAGAAGCAGCTAAGATAGTCTGGATTATTTCCCTAACATTTGAGATCCTGCAAATGAAGATTTAAAATAATTCACATGAATATTGCATCTAAGGAATGGCATAGCATATTTTCACATAGCCCATTTCTTCTCTCCTTAGCATCTCTCACCTGAAAATAGTCGTGCTAAATGGCACTAAGGAGGAAAAACCTTACCCAGACAAGTTGCTTGACTGCTAAAAATCGATTCTACCCACACACCATCTCTGTGAAAAGTTCAGCGTGATTTGAAACTCACATGAATCAGGGAAAAACACACTTTTCCTCCCTCCCTTCCTTCCTTCCTTCCTTCCTTCCTTCCTTCCTTCCCCTCTCCCTCCCTTCCTCTCTCCTTTCCTTCCTCTCTCCCTTTCAGCGTGATTTGAAACTCAATCAGATCAGGGAAAAACACACTTTTCCTCCCTCCCTTCCTTCCTTCCTTCCTTCCTTCCTTCCTTCCCCTCTCCCTCCCTTCCTCTCTCCTTTCCTTCCTCTCTCCCTTTTTCTTTCTTCCCCTCTTTCTCTCTCTTTCTTTCCTTCCTCCCTTTCTCCCTTTCTCCCTTCCTTCCTTCCTTCCTTCCTTCCTCCTTTCCTTCTTTCCATCTTTCTTTCTTTCTGACTATGAAACTATGAGGGGGAAAGGAATTAAAGGCAAAAATCTTTAATGCTTAGGGCTATTTGTTGCTTCTCCAGAGAATTATTACTAAACCAACTCACCTTGCTAAAGTTTTCTCTTATAAGGAAGGATCACTTGTACAGGTCGCTTGCAATGAGGATCCCAGCACTGGAAGTGCTTTCCCATGTGGATATGCAGCTGTAGAAAAAGGAACACAAAAAAACTCTGGAAGTCCAGGAAATTTCCCTGTACTTGATGTTCAGAAAACATAGTTGTGGCCAATAATGCAATAGAGCTTTATTCAATTCCATTGACTGGAAATAAAAGAGAATTGAAGAAACATGAGTGAACAGCAAAAGCAGTGTCCTGTGAGAGTTAAAAGAAGAATCTGCTCAGTGTGATGATAATCTGACTTTAAGGAGTAAGCACCCATTTTATTTCAGCTGCTCCAGACTCTTTTTCTTACATAGCTGTATTGCAAATCCTTATTCTTATTTTTTTTTTAGCTCTCCTAAGCTGCCTTGAGTTCAACAGTATTCTTAGAGGGATTCTGACTCCCTTATCCTTCCCATGAAAGGATGCTCCTCTGAGCAGAAGTCGGTATCGTGTTTCCTCCCTACCACCCTTGTTCCTGTCATTGGCTCTTTAGTTCAAACCCGAGTTATTTAAGGGATTTGGGAGCTTGGCTTTCTAAACCCTGCTTAAATCAAATTAAATTAAAACCACATTCTGAATAGTATCTGAATTCAAAATGAGGGCAACTCATCTTCTCCTGCTCCCAAAAAGCAAAAAGCAAGTTATGTTTTTGCCTTGAGCTCAATCCTTTCACCGTCTCCCTGATGTGCCTGGGAGGGGATTCACTCCAGACTGACCTCAGACTTCTCTGTGGCTGTGGACTGAGAGATTTTTCAGGCCACGAACACTCCTTCCCAAAGAGCCATGTTGCTCTGGGCAGCAGGAGGAGAGTTTTGGGATGTGAGCATCCCTCTTGAGCATCTCTGCTGTTGAATTGGGAATGCAGATAAAATATTTCCACCATGAGGATCCCTCCTGCATCAGGAGAAATAAACACCTTGAGTGGCTCCCCTCTCCAAGAGTACCTGCTGCAGCAAAGCCTAGTGGCTCAAGGAACGTCATACACAATGTGTTTCTATCCTAGCAACATTGCACCTAGTTTGCTTTTGCTCATCAGCAGATTAATGATGAATTTTTTAGGGCCTCTGATCAGTAGCCAGCTGTAATTTCTAAGCAGCCCAATTCTAAGCTACTAGAGAGAGGATCTGTAGTTTAGCTTATCACAATGTTTCAACTAGTTGTAATGCAGGTTGACCAGCCCACCAAAACTATAAACCACAGGGCTCTTCTAGAGGGGTTATAATTGCATGGAGAGGTTTAATTAGCAAGAGGAAAGGGAGTGTCTCCTTCATCCTCTTTATTTGGAATCTGTGGAAATTATTAATTCTGATAATTTTGGGGCAGGTGTAAAAAGCCAGTAGTTCTTTTTTAAAAAATTCTCACATTTATTTGATCAGCTCTAGTTCTGCTTCATTCAGATAACACCTGCCTCCAACATCACGGCACAAATATTAATTCTCCCCTAATCTTTGAATTGAAAATGTGACACATCTTACCCAACAACCAGAATGGATAACTCTTGGACATACTTCTGTTCCTCCTTTAGAGGCTTCTCCAATTTTTTATGAGATTTTTGTCCTAGATCCTCACACTGTTGTTAGTACTATTACTGCTAAGGAAAAAGAAACAACAACAATAGTAATAGTAATAATAATGATAATTAATAATAATGGTGATCATGATGCCTGACATCTTTCAGTCTAGAAAACTAGATTTCAGTTTTTTCTTTTTATTTTCACTGATTTTCTATTCTGACTTTTCTTCTATTTTCTCCTCATTCGTCAGCCTAATATCCCACTCACCTTCCTTTCCTAGCACTTTCTTGCCTCATTCCCGTTTGGCCTTGTAACTCACACACTGGCCATTTAGTTGCTGTTCCTCATCTTTGCTTCTCACACCAGAAAGAACAAGTCTTTGGTTCCTCTGGAACCTACCAAAGACCACTGCTCATCTCACATGCAACGATGAGTAAAAACGTTGATGATAACAAAGCCTGAGTTAGTATCTTCTTGGATCTGTTGGCTTAGAGGGTACACTACCTTCCAGCAGACTTTCCCAGCTGGATAATGTGTACATTTCAATATAAACATTGATCACATAATTCTTTGTTGCACAGAACCATTGCCTTGTTGAATATGCAGAAAGAACACTGACTTAGGCAGGAGTATGGAAAACTCTCTAACTATGCTAAAATGCTATAAAGAATTTCAGTGCACACAGGAGAACTATGTATTGTTCCTAGGTTTACTAGAACTTGGTGGGATTTCGGGAAGAAGATGTTGAACCAGATGGCAAAGATATATTTTAAAGTATCTTGAAAAGAAGAATCGGTTGCTTTCAGAATAAAATAGACTTAAATCAATATTTGGTTGAACTGATAGTGTCTGAAGGTTGATGTTTGAAGTTTCCTTCTCATCCAGCTGTGACTCTTACAAAATATGTGAAACACTCATCAGAAAAATATGACAAAAGCTGATACCACTTCCCTATTGTTTTGTTAAGGTTTGGGGTTATTGTCTTTATCTGCTACTCTTTTTTAACTCCCATTGCAGAAAAACAAGAAATGTCTTCCTTATCCCATGAATTTTTAAATTGTCATGAAGACGGGATCTTTCTTTTTTCATTGTGTGAGGCCAGCGTTGGCAAAAGTGATCTTGGAGCTGGGCCAGCCCAGAATGCAGTCTGTTGCTAGGTGTTCCTCAGTCTCCTCTCTTTCACTTCCTATGAATTACCACGAAGAAAGAGGACCTGTTTATCTAATATCCTCAAGGCAAACCCTCCTCATGAATTTTAGCTAAAGGAAGGCCATGTTAGATCCATAAAGACTTTCTCAACAGAAATCAGTGAAATACGTATATTTCCAAAAAACCCAAAGATTTTGGAGAATTCACATTTTCCAGTGAACAGCTGTCTCATTGGAAAATTCCTGCATATGGAAAGACAAGGTCATCGTGACTTGGTGTTGTCATCTCCTGTTCCCTGGAGGATTAATATGGATCAGTAATAACTGCAGCAGCCAGAGAAATTAATAATTGAAAAGGTGCTAATGAGCGCATTGGTGAAGTCAGCAGAGTCAGAAATTTCTTACCCACAATATTTTTGTCTCTTTTTGATCCTTTTTACATCATGTGCTGAGCAAAAAATTGAGTTTTTCTGCTTGTAAAGCCTGACCATCCTTTAATAAATAGAATTATGTTTGATGATACTATGACTGCAAGTAGGTGCCTAGCCATTAAAATCCTGCCTGAGTTTTCCTGCAACCTGTGCTTCTTCTTTGAAGTTCCATGAAGTTCATTGACCTAGGGACTGGAAACCATCTTTATTCTGTACATTACTTTATCCATGAAATATAGAATCATAGAATCATAGAA
>NW_009207189.1:74274-87337 GCF_000690835.1 Fulmarus glacialis | reverse complement strand
GCTGGCCGGAGGGGGGACCCTGGGGCTTGTGGGGAGCGCCTGACTCTCCGCGAATTGAAAAATGTCTCTGGCTGTCCTTCAGGGCTGTAAATACCTGCCTTAGGGCAGAGAGCTGCTGACAGACGCCTGCTGCTGAGCAGAGAGCTGGGACTCCGAGGGCACGTCCTCCCGCCCTGCCTGCCTGCCTCCCTCCCTCCCCCGCCGGACGCGGATTTCCTCAGGGGCCGGAGCTGAAGGGGAGGAGTGGGCCGCCGGTTACCTTCCCGGGAGCCCAAGTCGCTGCTTCTTCCCGGAGCGGCGAGCGCGCCGCTGGCGTTTCAAGTCGTAATCTGAAGTGAACTAGCCATGGCGAGTGAAGACAAACAAGTTGTTCAGCCAACAGGTGATGATGGAGGAGGAGCGGGAAGAGAAGGAAATGCTGCTGAAGGGGGAAGTGTGCTGCAGCCTTTGAATCCAGGAGTCCCCATCCGAGGTATCAAGATGAAATTTGCTGTGCTGACAGGACTGGTGGAAGTTGGTAAAGTGTCCAACAGAGATATAGTCGAAACTGTCTTTAATCTGGTAAGTTGATTGCCTTTTTGGGTATGAGAGGAAAGAACAGCATATGCGTGCAGAAGAATCCTGTGCTTTTTTGATGTTATTTTTCTGTTGATATTTTTTTACATGTTTATGCTTTCACCATACTAGATTTCAGCTAGGTTCCTTTTACTTCTGGATCACAAAAGCTGAAAATAAAACATATGAGGCTCTATATATAGATTTAAACTTGAAACAAGTCTAACCAGCATCCTCCTTAGTTTGCCTCAGAGAAAGTGTTGCTTTATTTAAAACTGAGAAGTGTATTGTTATGTTTAAACATTCAACAGGTGTACTCAACAAGAAAGTTAAATGTTGATTTAGTAACTCAAACTGTCATCAAAACACACACGTTGCTGTTTTAAGCCAAAACAACTTTTCCCATGAAGATGTTTACATCCCTTTTTGCTTCCCATTTGCTTTGGAAGTAGGCAGAACTTTCATGTTCTGTCTACAGGGCGTGGGGGTGTCAAGAAGCAGTTCATTCAAATGCTTTACTTTGCTTATTGGGAAGAGTAGAATGTGGTTTCAATGTCCTTTTTTTATTAATGAGTTAGGTAGTCAGCTGCTGTTTTTTGAATACAGTATGGATGTATTTAATACTTTATAACAGATCTCACTAAAAATTGAGGATACAATTTTTCCTGTTGAAGCTGCAAACATAATATATACCATTGAACTTCTTGGGCCACATTTAAAACAATTAGGCTAGTTGTTAATGTTTGCTTGCTGAAGGAGACCAAACATTAGGAGGAAAACTGTTTTTAAGTTTATAAAGATACTCTGCTATTATCAGAGGTCTCAAAACATCTCTAAAAATACTCATTCCTCCTTCTTCCTTTTAGCGAGCACCTTTGACTTTAAAACAGTGTGGTTTCTGACAAACCAGGAAGTGAGAGCATGTAATAGTATAAAGTTCGGTAACAAGGAAAGTTGATGCAAAAGGCTTACTGTTTTTTAAATGCTGTTTGCGTTTCAATTATTTTGTTAGTATTCTTTGCTACGTGCAAGTTTTAATGGTCATTAAATATTTGTGTGTGTTGTATCTGTTTTATGTTTTTTGATGTTATCTTCTGCTTATCTCTGGTTATGATAAATGTTTATTTCTTGAATATTTTCATATTAACAATGTAACGCTCTAAATTGTTTGGCTGAAAGTCTCAATACAGAGAGTATTGAGAATTGCAGTGCTGGCAAAAATGAAGTGCAGATCAGAGGTTTCATGGATGCTTCAAGCATGAGAAAGTGATTTAAGTTACTTAGAGTCCACTTGACAATTGTCCTTGACAAAACCCAGTACTCAGATATATGGACATGAGGTTCAAAAGGAAATTCTGGTAAATAGTTTACGATTTAGGATACTTGTGTGAGGGGAAATTTTTCATAAGTGTGTTAAATTTTACTTTGTTTCAGCATGGTCTTTTGAGTAGTGTACTGGAGTTGTATTTTATGGCAGCAGCGGAAATTTCAGCAGAATAATTAAAAATGTAAAAGCTCCTTGATCCTGGGATTCCTTTTCTGCTCCATTTTGGACGAGAGAGTAACCAAATATTCAGCTTGGTTCAGAGAATCCTCGATTTTAGATTTAAGTGGTCTGGAGAATTTGACCTGTGGACTGCATTCTCCTGGATCTTCATTTCCCAAATAGAAGTAGGGGAGAGTTTCTGGCCCTGGAAATTTTTGAAACTGTTTTTTCACTTTTTCTGCAAGTGAAACAACATCCCTGACCTCTCTGAGAAGATTCCCCAACTGTTCCAGCACACCTGCCTATGATGTGGGAGGCTGAAGTTCATGCTTCTGCACCATGTTATTTTATGAGAGCAGAAGTAGTCACTTGATAGCTATCTTGAGACAACCAATAATTTGGTAGTAAGGACGCTTTACCTGGCTTCTGTGAGAACAAAATCCAAATTTTTGGGCAGTATCAAAAAAAGCAGGTCCCTTGGTTTCTCTGGGTCCCGGGAAAACATATCAGCTACTGGTGACTAATTTGGAATGAGAAGATGTCTCGATGTTCTCTGCTTTTATTAAAACTGGAATGCTTAAAAAAAAATCAAACCAGCCAACATAGTTTTTGTTGCAGAAAGCATCTATTTTCTGCATTTCTTTTTTTTTTTTTAAACTGTTAAGCTGACTTTTTAATATAGCTTTCTGGTATATGAGGTCTCCGTAAAAAGCAATACTCATCCATCTGTCATTGAGTTCTGCCTCCGTTCAGTCATTAGCTGTGACCTCTTCGTTTTGTCGATTAATACCTCGGAAATCACACTGATCAGAATTTAAGGCATGTGAAGTACTGGTTAGTAATGTGCGTATGCAGAAAAGATTTAACTTTATGAAAAAGTGATTCTTAGCTATGGCTTTTCTGGTAGTTTGTTTCCCAATAGCTTTCAGAGTGAGTTTACTTCTGTGTGTGCAGGTACAGTTGGGGGTATGAAAATCATGCTGTGGTCTGTTGTTACTAATGGGGTGAAGCCCAACATACTCCCTCCTACTGGGTTTCATTCAGTTTGGTGACTCATAACTGCACTACCACAGCGGTGTTAGCAGAAATCAGCTAGCTCGCTTCTTGTACTTTGAAAGGAGGAGATGTACGGTACTTGGGGGATTTTTTGATCACTAAAGTGAGATGTCTTTAGACCAGAGTGGAAGGAGGGCTGGGCAAATCTGTGTCGAAAGGTGTTTTTACATACTTATTCTTCATAGCATAACCACCCGCAAACGTAAAAAGTTCATTTTTTAAGAAAGGAGGTTAGCTGACCTAATTTTTATTTCTTGAGCAAACATGTTGCTCTTAATTATGCTCTTCAAGTTTGCTGTAGCATATGGAGGTTATGGTGAATTTCTTTGTTTGTGATGGAGAGTCAAGCCCAAAGTGCTGTCTTGATGTTCCTCATCTTTAAGGATTTAAGAGTTGGTCATGCTTTATATGTGAAAGACTCAGAAGGTCAAAAATCTAAAGTGCACAGTAACTGACCTGCTGATTATTAAAGAAATTTAAGCTTCTGTAGTCCTGATTACTTGAGCAAATAACTTGTTCAGTCCAGCAGTGTTGGATCTTGGATGTGAGAACCACCTATAACATTTTCTCTGTCCAGCAGTATAACAGAGTGAGCTCACTTCTAACATGCATCAAAAAAATAGTAGTATCATTTTATTGTCTTTAGAAATTCTACTCTTAGAAATATTCAGATTGATCTGCTTTGTTTTGGTCAGTATTCTCTGAGAACCTAGTTTCCAGCCCATGTTAGATATGGGTTTGTGTATTTCAGCACTTCTTAAAATTGAGAAGGAAAATACTGACTTTAAAGAAGCTTGTTACTCTGTGAAAAACTTTGAAAGCACGTTCTTGTTCAAGTATTTATCTGTTCTGTTACTTTTCTGACAGACAGTAAGCTAAATTATGGGTATATATTGCTCATGCATTGTGAATTATATTTTTAGTTGACTTTGGGCAGCAATAACTCCTTGAATTTCCTTTGTATACAAATCAGGTGAATTCCTGTTCATTACCTCATATCTGCTTCCCCTCCCCCCTTAGTTTATTAAAATAAAAAACCTCCTGGTAGGAGAAGATGATAGAATGGAAAAATAAATTATTTATAGTGGGATCTGTTACTAACCTAAAATAGCTATGTGTTTTTCATAGTAAAACAGAAAGACAAGTTGACCTCCTACTAATGAAGAAACTTTCAGAGAGAGTAGTGGAAATAATTCAATAATTGGCAAAACTTAAACCCATATATTTATATATAAAATTAGTTCCAATACTATGCTACTAGTGTCAAAGAAGATTTTTAGGATCTCAAGTTTTCAGGTGTAGAGAACGAATTCTGTTCTGAAGGCTATACAACCTGCATTGGAAATATAGGAGGTCCTGCAAAATCTTTTCTAGATTAAAATTCTGGGTGGAGCTTCTGGTCTACTCTGTTCTAAATGGGCTTGTCTTGTATCATATGTCAATGTTGTCTTGTTTCGGAGTTATTGCAAGTTTCTTGTTTGTATATAAAACTTAGGTCACTGGATACACTTGTCTTTCAGTAGGTGAAGGAGTAGGTAAAGGCTCTCACTGACAAGCGTTTTGTTCGTAATGCATGCTGTATGTGCAGGGGTTAACTATGCTGCATTATTAGGCTTGCAGTGGGAAATGGATATTCTGGCAAAATTCTGCTATGCTTCAAGCAGATGACTGTACAACTATTGTCTTTCTGTGTGGTGTTGGTATAATTCAGTTTGGGGACTTCATGCCAGAATTTACTCAGGTCTCAAGTCAACCAGTGTATAGAGACAACAGATATTCTAGCCTTTCTGCTCTTCTCTAAAGAAATTCCGTGCCTTGCTCTAAAACAACTTTGTTTTAAAAACCTTTAGCACTTCTAATTGTTCTATTGACTATAATATAGATTCAGTTATTTGTTTCAGTTCCTTTTTTTTTTTCCTCAGTCTGTGTTGCAAAGACTTTTTTTTAATGTTCTGTCTCTTTGGTGAGGAGAATGTGCTATTGCTTCTGATGCTGTTGGACCTCACCAAGAGTCCCCTGCCGACAAAGTGCAAATGAGAAAGAAATCTTAGTTTTTATCACCTTTGGAGGAAAAATAACGGGATCTGAGGAGCAAAGACTAAAATGACTTCAAAAATTTAATTTGTCACCTCACTCACTTCTGCCAGACTTTACTAAAACCACAAACAAAAATCAACGTAACTTTTAAAAATTCTTACTGTTTACTTTCCTTGTTTCTTTTTTTTAAAGTAATCTTCTTCCCCAACCCCACTTGGCTTGTTTTAGAGAACAAATCTGAGATAAATCTCAGAACTGCCACTTGTTTGCCTTCTGCTCATGTGCCCTCTACTCTTTTTGTCATGTCTCCATTGCTATGGTTTCTGCACTATAAACTCTTTATCATTATTCATATTGAAAGCTAATGGCATCATCTGCTGATAATTTCTAATTTGATATGAATGCTTCTGAAACACTAGTACAATGGATTTTATGAAGTAGAAATTCCCCTTTTTTAATATCTGGTCACAGACTTTTTTTGCATGTACCTTGTAGAAAACCACCAAAGCTAATGCTGATAGAATTAAATATATTGCGGTAGTAAAAATGCACCATAAATGTCTTCATAACAATGCATTGTTTTCATTACCTTTATGTTTTTAGAGAATACTAGGATTTATTTTCTATATAAACTTATCAACGCTGATGAAAAATGAGAGTAACCAAATAGTTTCTAGAGCATCACTGAATATTGTGCATTTCTTAATATATGCAGTCTTCCCTAATATGTTCCCAGTAAGTACACCTCTGGCTACAATTATCCTAGTTCAGTCACTTCTGTCCATTTACAGTATAGATGATAAAGTAAGTCTGTGGCTTTAGCTGGGTCAAGCTTATAGGTTTGTTTTTTTTTTTAATCATAGTAAGTTGGACAGTCAGCTGTCTTAATGATCATGCATGGCTTTACTCTTGGTGAATGAGTGGAATTCAGCAAAAGATCTGTAATGCTTCTGAATCTGTCTCAATGTCCTTTTTATAAAATACATCAGATGCAAACTAACTTCTCGCTGGCCCCTTCACAGTGGGAGGCTTGTGCCCAGTTTGATGAATAAATTTAGACTCCTTGATTCCAAGTCATCTTCATGGTTTTGAAGACATCTACTTTGGGATCTGGTAACAGTAAAAGATGGTTTTGGTAAGTTTAGCTGACTAAATGAGGCTGAGAGATGCCTTTCACCAGACTTTACCTAGCTCAAAATTGTTGAGTAATGGGAGTCACTTGTCCTTCACTTAAAATAAGAATTACAGACCTACATCTTGTTAGAATGTATTCTGGGTAGTTACGGATACACTTAGTATTGAAGTGGTGTGTGTGTATTGGGTTTTTTTCAGGTATTGACGCAACTTGGACTTTGTAGTTAGTGGAAATATCTCCCTGCGTAGTAAGTCTAGAATTTAGGGAAATTTTGTGGTCAGTTGTAGAAGGCATGGAATGTAGTAAGTGAGATGGTAAGGGCAGTCTTGAATTAGACATGCTGATGATTTAGAAGAAAATTGTCTAGACTCTGGGAGCTGATTTTTACTTTGGCTGTGGTATCAACTCGCTTCTGTGACTGCAATTTAAAACATGCTGTAGGACGACAAAATATTGAGGACAAAATCTTAAGACCACACAGGAAAATGTTTGGTTTTTCTCACTCTTCCTCTAACTGGCCAGTTTTTATAGCTTTTCATGACCAATCTGAAGTTTCAAGTGTCTCTGAATGCCTGTGAATGACATGTGCTCTGTGTTTTCCAGAAGTGTGGCATCCTGTACTGCCATTAGTAGGCTCTGTACAAACCTAAAATAAAGCTAAAAAAGCAAGGCTGAACCAGGCATTTACATATATAATGTCTTAATAATGCAATATTTGATAGCCAGTTTTTAATTAGCAGTCTGTTCTACAAGTAAGACTGTTTAAAATGTGTTCATAGCATACTTTAGAATTCCCCTTTAGAGGAGAGTGCATCAGTTCAGTGACAGATTTTTCTAGCTGGTGTCCTGTAACAGAGGAGAGAGAGTCAGGTATCTATTGTGGTTACTTTGCTCTCTCCAAGGAGTATTTTGTGTCACTTCTGTCAGACAATACTGGGCTAGATGGACCATTGGCCTGACCCACTAGTGCAGATAGCACAGTAATGTAGTGGCCATATGGACTGGCTCAGGAAAAGCATCTGCGGATTAGGGAATAGAATGAAATTAGTCAAAAGCATCAGGGAAATAGGCGGATGGCATGTCAAGGTTGCTACGAAGGCTGGACATTGCAGAGTGAGATAAAAATAGATAATTACTCATGTCTGTTGAAAGAGATTATTGGAGGGATGAACCAAAGCGTGCAGATTCAAGAGGAGTGTGAGTGAAGAGAAGTTTTTTGAATACAGCCATGTATTGAACGAATACTGGAGGTTGAGGAAAATCAGAGATAAGGTATTTGCTTAATTATTTTTTCAGGCAGTGTTGGTTTGGTACGGTGTTCAGTACTCAGTGGCTGGTCGAGTTGTACATTCAGATGCTGAAGCTTGCTGAGAAGTTCAGTCTTCTGAAAATCATCAAGTGTGATTTTTTTTGTGTTAAGATTTCAAGTCTGATGAAAGATAAAAATGAGCTTTCTCTGTGGTTTCTTTCACTATCTGTATATTTGTTTCACCACCTGTTGGGGAACCTGCAGTCATTCTGAACTGTATCCCACTTGACATGGTATTCTGACTTTTTTTTTTTTTTAACTAAATAAGTTGGTAACTTAAAGCATTTATAGCTTCTGTCTTTATGTGGTCATGAAGTTCTTTATGAACCTTAAGGAGGAAGCTTTAATCTGTTGCACAGATTAAATAAGCTCTACAGTTTAGTCATTGGATGTGAAATAGATGCTTGCTACTTTTGGTGTTTCTATGTATAAAACCCTTTAAGAATCTTTTCTGTCAAATTCAGTGTTGCACGCATTAAATTTATGCATATCTTTTTAAAGAACTTCTATTTATTTTAAATGGGTCAATCTGGAAGAAAGTTTTTGTTCATAATCACTAATTACAGTTAGCTAACTTTCTTCCATTCAAGCGTCTTCCCCAGCCCCTAGAGGCCTTGCTGGCCTCTTCGTAACATTTTGCATGATGGTTTTTGGTATTAGCTTGACCTAATTACTAATGTCCTAATTTAGATTACATTTCTGCATTAACTAATTCTGGATTTTTCTGTTAGGCTTGGTATCATGCTAGAGCATATTACTGCCTGTCCAAAAACTAGTTTGGTCATTTTTTTTCCTCTGGGAAACCTTCAGACTTTGTCTGTCTGGGAGCTCTGGCCATTTGCCAGGAATCTGAGGGCTCTAATTTATTTGCATGAAACAGGATACTGTTGCCACCTGCTTTTTTAGTACCACGTGTAGCCAATGGAGACTGTAGTTTCCAGTATGCAGTGCTCCATATTTAAAGCAGATAGCAATTGACATGTATCCTTGCACAACTGCTGTAATCAAATTCACTAAATAATGATGCTGCATGAGTTGCAATTGTACATTTTCCTCAGACACTGTAGTCTTTGTGCTGATACCAGAAGCTTGTTGTAATTTGTGAAGAGCTTGCATTGCTACAGTGCTTTAGATTCCAAAGCTTCACAAGTAGGCATAAGTAGTTTCTAAATAGAAACTAATTTGTGGAGAAGAAAACCTAATGCCTTCCATTGCACTGGATTCCTCTAGTAATAACTGGGGAGCTGGGAGCAGCTACGTCCCAGGCATGATTTTCGTGTTAATAGTTGTCTTGAGATGATAGTTAAATGAGAATAGCTAGTGGGAATAGGATGTGCTCTGTTGCCTCCTGTAAAGTGCTCTGTGAGTTTGAGCTGCAAGTCTCTTTACTGCAGCCTGCATATGAGTAGTTCTGTTGATTTTTTTTTTTTTTTTTTTTGTATTCTACATACATCTGGCCAAAAAATTTCATATGCACTATACAGCAAATTCAGATTATTTTTGGTGTGACTGAAAAGCTGGAAGTGAGTTGTTCAGGCAAAAACCTGTTCTATTTTGTTGATGCAACTGGAGAAAGCAACGCTTAAAGAGCTACTGGGTTAGCTTCCTTTGCAACTGAAAATCAAAACCAGAGAAGCCACTTAGGACTCATCTGTTCTATGGAAGTGTGTTACATGTGTTCGCATCAAACCCCCTCCCCTTCTTCTGCCTCCTCCTTTTGCCATCAGCAATTGTTCTCTGGTGTGGACAGAAGTTACAGAAATAAATTAATGAAATTAAGTCTATTCTATTTGCCCCACTTAGATACTCCAAATTTCTAGTTTTATACTGGACTAGCCCTGTAAAACAGTAACTGTAACAATGCGTAGAGTGACCTGTAGCGTATTTATTCTCTCTTTTGGGAATGCTGAAAGGCTAGAGGCACCAGTAAGCAGCAGGTAGGATGGTCACTGCAGCAGGAGAGCAATTTCTCTTATAAAAGAGCAGCAAGAACCAGTAGCATCTTGCAGTGGACTGGGAAGTATGTGATTATAGAGTCCAGGATGCTGAATGTTTGCTCTCTCACAAATTGGTTCCTTTATCAAACTGTGCAGGTTTGGGTGGGAATTGTACTGGTTGCTTTTGCAAATATGATTGGGATGGGGCTGGGTGGGGAGCTGTTCGGTAGAATAAGGTAAACCCTGTTGCTGTAGAATTGATGAATAAAGGCTTTGCAGATCCTGCAACTCTTAAGTTTTAGTAGTCCATTATTAGAAAAGTCCTTAAGTTGTGCTGTTTGCACTTCTTGGGATTAAAACTGCGTTCCTAAGGACAATTGTTTTTTTGCAGGATTATTAACAATTCAAGTGGACCTTGGAATCAAGTAGGGCTTAAAAAAACAAACAAACAAAAAACCCCAAAAAGGTTCTTTATGTGGAATCATAGACATCAGTTCAAAAAAATGTCCGATGATACAGAAGTAGAATTACTGATAAGCCTTAAAACAATGCAATCACGGGGAAAATAGGAACCAAATGACTAATGTTGGTAATGGTGCATGGCTGTTAAATAAACAAAAGGAAACTATCAGTCCAGTCAGCATCTGCCTCCTGCTAATGTTTTTGTTGAAACTAAGCATGTGATTTGTCTGTAGTTTTGGTTGTGAACTTGACTGAAAAGAACTTGCAAGCTCTTTTTTTTTTTCTCTAATCAGAGCTTAGTTATACTGTAGGATTTGGTTCCAGTATATGATTTAGGTGCTGTAATGCCTGACTTTTAGGTATCTGATATGGAGTATGAAACTGAGTAACTGTGACTGCATTTTTAGAATGCATTTCGAAATAGCTAACATGAAATGGGCAGCTATGTATATTTAATATATTGCTGATGTTATAGAATGGGAGAACACTGAGATGCTGGGAATGGATATTTCAGTTGGGATTGCAGAAAGTTCTCTGTCCACTTTGTAATCTACAGCCAAGGGTCACCTTCTGAAGCTATGATGATCTTAACACTTCAGATTTCCTTGATTTAAATGAGGTAGCAGTGGTGCCCAACTCAACAATAAAGTGCTGTGAAAAGGGTTCTCGGGCACAGAAACTGTACCAGCAGTTTCCCATCTTTATGCAAATCAGTAAATGCTCATGGGGAGGATTGCCTTGTTTTCTTGCCCCTTTCTTCCTCAAAAGTAAGGTCCCAATCTTGTGCCATGCTAGATTATCTACTGTTTAACCTCACACCAGGACACTCTGCTTTGTCCTTTCTGTGCTCCCCTCCTCTCTTCCATGACCTGGCACGTGCTACCTTCCTCCTGGGCTGCAAAAGTGAGTCCTGAGCACTCACTGGGTTCTGTAGTGGGCTGGGGAACTGTGAATGCCACCGTGTGCTGCAGTTGCTATGGATTGGCTGATTGGCAGGGGTATTGCCTTTGGGGAGATGTTTATTCCATGACTCATCTGAGACCTAGCACTAAAGACTTGTGCCCTTACTCTGTACTGCTTTTAAAGTGAAATGTATATTGCTCTTTGAGAATTTTGCTGGTTTAGTAAAGTCTCACCTATGCAGGAAATGAAAGCCACCCTGATTTCTATCCTTAGTAGGAAGAGATTCAAATTGCCATTAGTCAGGAGTGCATAACGATGGTGTTGTAAGTGACTTGTAAGGGGACATTTCTAACACCTCTTCTGTGAAGACTAGGCTCATACACAGTGAAGAATGCCAGATTCATGGATATGGAGAGAAGGCACAGAAAGAAACAAGTCTCAGACCTTGTGGTTAAGGTGTTTGAATAAGGTTCACCAGTCACTCATACATGACAGAAAAGGTTTGGAGCTGGAAGACAGTGGATTTCTTGACTGCATGTTAGGGCTTTAGCAAACTTTTCCTTATGGTGTACAGAATCCCGATTTCCTTCCTGGAATGTGAATTATCTTCAGGTGGAGGGGTTTGTCCGGTGACTGAAAGATCACCAGGGTTGGTTAGACATATTTCAAAAAGATAAAATTCAGACGACAGAAGCTTGGATCTCTTGTTTCTGGATGGTCATTTTGCAGAAAAGTGATATCCCTATTTCCAACTAGATCTTGTTTTAGGAGTGTGCTTAGTACTTCTGTGTCCTGTCTTGAGAGAAGCCACGAGCAAGCTGAAAAAATGTCATGTAACACTTCTAGGTACAAGTTAGTGTTGTGTGTTGCCTGTCCTTCCCCGCACCCCCACCCCCCCAAAAAAAGGGAGGGGGGGTAATTTTCACATTGTCAGACGATGTAGATGAATGTACAAGGAAACTTGTCAGTTCAGGCTTTCCCTCAGCTAGGTTTTGTGTGGCAAATTTAGAAGCCTGGAAAACTGGATACAAAGTGGAAGTTGGGGAAAAAAAAATTTTGAAGTTTCACTTGAGGGCTAACTTAATCTTGATGCCTTTGCTGTTGTTCTTAGCACATTAAAGATGGATATGTCCATAGGGGTTTTTCATTAGATATGCAAAGAGTTTTTGGGATCTCTTTCAATTCCAGTCATATGAATAGAGGTAGAGGTAAAATTTTAGAGGAGCAACCTAACTCTGCCCAAAGAAATTGTCTTAAAATAACATCACAAATGAACAGTTTAGTATAATCACTGTAACTGTGCTGTAGTAAAACTTGATTATAAACTATTTCAAATTCGAACTTTTGAAATCAAATCCTGACTGTCTAAATGTCATGATCTTGTCACTATCCATCATACTAGAAAAGTCGTGGCAGACTGGTGAAGTTACCAGTGACTGGAAAAGGGGAAACATAACCCCCATTTTTAAAAAGGGAAAAAAGGAAGACCTGGGGAACTACAGGCTGGTCAGTCTCACCTCTGTGCCTGGCAAGATCATGGAACAGATCCTCCTGGAAACTATGCTAAGGCACATGGAAAATAAGGAGGTGGTTGGTGACAGCCAACATGGCTTCACTAAGGGCAAATTGTGCCTGACAAATTTGGTGGCCTTCTATGATGGATTTACAGCATTGGTGGATAAGGGAAGAGCAACTGATGTCATCTACCTGGACTTGTGCAAAGCATTTGACACTGTCCCACATGACATCCTTGTCTCTAAAACAGAGAGACATGGATTTGACGGGTGGACCACTCGGTGGATAAGGAATTGGCTGGATGCTCGCACTCAAAGAGTTGTGTGGACCGGCTCGATGTCTGGGTAGAGACCAGTGACAAGTGGTGTCCCTCAGGGATCTGTATTGGGAACACTATTATTTAACATCTTTGTTGGGGCCATGGACAGTGGGATTGAGTGCACTGTCAGCAAGTTTATGGATGACACCAAGCTGAGTGGTGTGGTTGCTACTCTAGAGGGAAGGGATGCCATCCGGAGGGACCTTGACAGGCTAGAGAGGTGGGCCTGTGTGAACCTCATGAAGTTTAACAAGGCCAAGTGCAAGGTCCTGCACCTGGGTTGGGGCAACCCCCAGTATCAGTACAGGCTGGGGGATGAAGGGATTGAGAACAGCCCTGCAGAGAAGAA
>NW_009207189.1:73908-74243 GCF_000690835.1 Fulmarus glacialis | reverse complement strand
GGATGAAAAACTGAATATGACCCAGCAATGTGTGCTTGCAGCCCAGAAAGCCAATTGCATCCTGGGCTGCATCAAAAGAAGCGTGGCCAGCAGGTCGAGGGAGGTGATTCTCCCTCTCTACTCTGCTCTCGTGAGACCCCACCTGGAGTACTGCATTCAGCTCTGGGGCCCCCAGCATAAGAAAGACATGGACCTGCTCCAGTGGGTCCAGAGGAGGGCCACAAAGATAATCAGGGGTCTGGAGCACTTCTTATATGAGGGCAGGCTGAGAGAGTTGGAGTTGTTCAGCCTGGAGAAGAGAAGGTTCTGGGGAGATCTTATAGCAGCCTTCCACG
>NW_009207189.1:40617-73742 GCF_000690835.1 Fulmarus glacialis | reverse complement strand
TGGAGGCCCCCGCCCTGGAGGTGTTCAAGGCCAGGTTGGATGAGGCTTTGAGCAACCTGGTCTAGTGGAAGGTGTCCCTGCCCATGGCGAGGGGGGGTTGGAATTACGTGATCTTTAAGGTCCCTTCCAACCCAACCCACTCTGCAAGTCTGTGAGTCTTTGTTAATTTCTATGGGAGAAATCACTTTGAAGTACACAAGAGTGCCAGAAATTTAAGCTAAACTTATATTTGGAGGTGGTGGTGGGGGAGAATTATTTCAGTGGATTATTATTCAGGAATTATTTCCTGTCTCTGTCATGTATTGTTTAGTATCTGTGTTTTTGTTTGCTCTGTAGTGTGACACTGTGTATTAGTCCTTGTCATGGTTTAACTCTGGCCAGCAACTAAACACTGCACAGCCGCACGCCCACTCCCCCCACCTCTGGCAGGATGGGGGAGAGAATCGGGAGAGCAGAAGCAAGAAAACTCGTGGGTTGAGACAAGAACAATTTAACAATTGAGATAAAGTAAAATAGTAGTAATGATGATGATAATAATAATAATAACAACAATTAGAATATACAAAACAAGTGATGCATGATGCAGTTGCTCACTACCCACCGACCAATGCCTAGCCAGTCCCCGAGCAGCAATCGCTGCCCCCTGGCCAACTTCCCCAGTTTATATACTGAGCATGATGTCATATGGTATAGAATACCCTGTTGGCCAGTTTGGGTCCCGGCTGGGCTCCCTCCCACCTTCTTGTGCACCTGGCAGAGCATGGGAAGCTGAAAAGTCCTTGATCAGTGTAAGCACTACTTAGCAACAACTAACACATTAGTGTGTTATCAACATTATTCTCATACTAAATCCAAAACACAGCACTATACCAGCTACTAGGAAGAAAACTAACTCTATCCCAGCCAAAACGAGGACAGTCCTGTAGCTGTTGCTAACTGACATGTAGGGTTTAATGAGAATTTCATGGCTTGTTCCTATTAAAGTTCCTACTCCGGTAGCTGAAGCCCAGTATCATCCTCAACGGGTATTTCCATGCATTTCAATGTAATAATATTGCATATTACTGACAATAGGACTAGTCCGACATAGGCTTGACGACCGTTTTCTGGCATGCATGACACCTGTTTTGTGGAATAGCTCTTCGGTTTTGGAATACACTTACTGTATGTCTTCTGTGGGTTGGCAGTGCTTTTGACTTCTGTAGCAGAGTTAGAAGTGATCTTGATGCTTCAATTTCCTGTTTAAGGTAGGTATATTGGGGAAGGAGGTTACCAGCTTTAAATGCTTATTTGTATTCTTCTTCCAGTTGAGTACTCAATTTCACAACTTTTAAGAGTCAGCTTTAATATTTCCTGCAGATCTATTGTTTACATGTATGACGCTAGAGATAGAGTTAGAATTCTGTTTCTCAACTATGTCTAGGAGTTTTGTTTATCAAGGATACTTCTAAATGGGTTTGTTTGCCTGTGACCTTACCATGTACATTGGAAAAAATGCTTGAAAGCACGTGCGAATTCTTAAAACAGGTATCGATCACTATAACGATGGGATCAAAGCAAAGTAAAGGATTTCTCAACTGCAGTAATTGTATGTGCAAATTCCTATATTAGAAGATGCCTGAACCTCAAACTTAATCCAGAATTTTGAAGGCCAAGATGCCTTTGTTTAAAAATGTTAATAGTTTGGCCAAGAGGAGCTATTGTCCATTACCAGAATGCAAGCTAACTATCTCTGATTAAATTAACTGTGGTGTCAAAGAAAACACAATGATGAAATGTATGTTTGGCAACTATATTAATTAAATATTAGTTACCCAAGCATGTTTTTTTTGTCTTCAGGCAGATCTTTGTTATGTGTAATGCTGTAGTCATGATCTCTGTATGGTGTGGTTCCATGTCCTGGTGCTGTAAACCAGTAAGGTATTTATACAGTCAACTGCGTTTGGTATTATGAGGTAGCATACTCCTCTTTGAATATATTCATCCCTCTTGCTTGAATGATTTCTGTCTCAAAGATGGGTGGTTAAAAGCAAGGAGAAGAAAGTATTATTTTTATTTGCTAATTCTGTAAACATAGCAGGGCTCCTAGGAGACAGGCTGGGCTCTTTCCTTTTGATCCATTAGGTGCCACAAAGTTTTTACAGACTGAATCAAGTCTTACTTGCTCCGGGTAGGTGGTCATGACTGATACAGCACATTCAGTTAAATTTAAGTTTCCTAGGAAGAGGAATGAAGGTCCAGATTTTTCTACAAGATTGTAAGGATACATAGAGTAGCAAAGGACTAGAAAGCAAAGCACTTCTAACTGTGCAGGAGCTACCTGCTTTGGAAGCATTCATGTGTAGGACTGCAGAGAATTGGCAGAACTGAAGCTAGTGATAACTTTGGATAGGTGATGCAAACTAAAGTGCCTCAAGGCAATTGGGTGCAACACTCACTGCTGTTGGAATATACCTTCCTCCTGGGCTGTGCTTTCTGTGCTGCTCCATCAAGAGGTATTTCACAGTCCCTCCTTTTTTCTAATGGCAACATAAGTCAATGAGAAGTTCTGTCTTCGCATTTTTGTATCATTTGCTCTTACAATCCACAATGTAGATTCAGTGTTGGCAATAAAAAGCTTGAGCTTCAAAAGCTTTTATGAGTTCATAAATAAACTATTTAGCAGAAACATTTGTACAGTTGATGTCCATTTTCTTCTCCCTGTGAACTGGTCCAGATGTAAGTCAATGGCATCTTTACTTCTACTGAACTGCATCATTTGGGTTAAATTACAGATCTTCAGGATTAAGCTCTGAAAATGAGGAAGAACCAGTTTGGTTCCTCAAGATGGAATTTCAGGATTTTAAAATGAAAACTAGAAAAGATGTTAAAATAATTGAAAAGTTGCTCTCAAGAGTCAGTGGTTCATACATTAAGATTACCTGATGTCTTCTGTTTTAAGCAATCTTCAAGGATTTTCTCTGAAGTTCTACTCATTTTCTGCAGCCACTGTATGATACTGTGCCCCAGAGACATGTGTGGGTTCAGCCTTTGTTCAGATAAACTCTTCTAACACATGGACTCTTGCTGCTTTCAAAGCAGCAGCAAATACGTGTTTTCTGCTGGGTGGAGTCAGGCACCTAGGAAATGGAGTTGGGAGCTAGAAAAGGAGGACAGTTGTATTGGGCTTCCCACTTCTCAGCCCAGCAGATTATACTATGCTTCCTACTTGGAAATGAAGGAGAGTTAAAACTGTTTAGTACCTAGCTCTAGAGCTGCCTCATTATGCTTCTTGCATTGTGTTTTTATGTGAAGCCTGAACTCTTTTTGCCTTTAAAAGGAAGAAGGGAAATCAGATCCAATTCAGGCGTCTTACAGCCTGAATGGGGTAGTGTGTAGCTCTGTTTCTCTTTCCTTCTTCTGCAGTTGCCTCAACTCCTGAGAAGAGAGAGAGAGGCAGGGCCTACCGTGATATAGTCTGATCCCAGTGATACTTGGGATGTTATCTTTGTCCTGTATCTGCTGGGGTGCTTGTTTCTGTAACTCCAGTGGCACATAAAGGGTTCAAACCTGACTTAAGTTTCATTCCAAAGTCCTGTCATGTTTTTCAAAATTTTGATAGCTTTACTGCTTCCATGAGCCGATAGTAGCCTCTCTGTGCTTCTTCTACTACTGTCTTCATTTCACATTACTTCAGCAGAGTGTTCTTTGTCATTCCAAATAGTACTGAAAAAGACAACTTTGCTTAGGCAGGGAGAATGCCCTTTTTAGGGAATTGGACTCTTCATCCTCACTGTGTGTGCAGAGACATGGAAGTATCTTTGTAATTTGAAATGTTTAGTGAATGAGGTGATCCTCATCTTGCGTTTTAGTTTTTGAAGCTTGAGAGAAGGAACTGGTCAACCTTCCTTGGAAACAACTTGTTCTTTCAGAAAACAGCTGAAAGTGTTGTCAGTTATGCATTATATTTGTATGCATTTGTATTACAAAGACTAATTTGATTTTTGAGAAAATTATCTTTTTATTTTTTCAATGTGCTTGTCCTAGTAAACTGGTCTTCCTGTGTTTCTCGACAAGATGTTGTAGCATAAAAATTATCCTAATTAGAAGTCACAAGCGGAGTACTGTCAGTCTTGATCTTTTTTTTGAAAGAGAACAATAAACTAGTTGTGCTGGTACCTTTCTGAATTTGGTGGCTGATGTTGAATTAAGACTGTAATTGTATTTGTTGTAACTCAGAACATGACTCTTCCAATAAATAGCTACACAACCTTTACAAACTAGAATAAATAATAAAATTGCAGCAGCATCCATCTTTCTTGTACCTTGTCTACAAGGAATGCCTTCTGTTTCAACTGCAAAGCCTGTTGTAAAAGCAAAATTGCTGCTAGCAGGCAGCTAGAAGGCTGAAGCTGGGTTCTCACTCTGAAAGAGTAACAAGCTGTCCTTCTTGTGAAGGGCAGATTTTCTTTGTCTTCTTTTCTAGTCTCCCTGTGTTTTAAGCAAGTAGGATGATTTACTGATCATATGATAATGAGATAATCTGTAAATATATTTCAGGATAATCTGTCAATATATTTCAGGATATATTCCAGGATTCTACTGTTGTTAGCTAAAGTCATGAAACATCCACTGAGGGGTACTTGGTACATATAGGTTGCCATTCAGATGTTTGTTTTCCAATTCCTGGGGCAGAGTATATGGCAAAAACTAGAAACCTGCTTAAAAACAAGAAAGTAACAAGTGAAACTATCAGATGAAAAAATGAAAATGAAGAACTAAAGTCTTAAAACTGAAATGACACTATCAAATGAGAAAACTAGAAATTGAGAAACTATCAAATGAGCTAAACTTAGGGTTCTAAGACAATCTGGATGTCTATGTTGACCACCTCCTGAACAACCTAAAACAATATTCCTGAAAAGCCAATTTACCAGTAGGACATTGTTGTGGTAATTCTGTAGTTACCCTATATTTAAAAAACCTAAAGTTTCGTATTTATGGCATGTAATTTGGTGTATAGGTATTTTTTTTAGCTTTTAACAGTTTGTAAACTGTTAGAGCTGTGACTTAAGCTCTTCAGAAAAGTATTATTTAGCTGAGTCAGCAATGACCTAAAACCTGAAATGAGGTTATCGATATTAAAGCTCTAGCGAGGGTGATATCGTTCTACAACTTTAGACAGTGGAATATGAAGCTGTGTTGTCTGGGATTTTGACTTGATATGGTTGTGACCTGTCTCATAACAGCAGTTCTCACTGCAGAAAATTTGTAAACACTGAAGTCCTCTGGTAGACTTGGGGCTGAGGAGCTACAACTTTTTTTTTTTTTTACGTCTGTTGGGAAGATGACAAACTTCTATGTTTTGTGGAAACAATCTCTTCTTCCCTCAAGTTAACCTTCTGCTAACTGCAGTGAATGATGAGAAGATTTTAGCATCTTTACATATTGAGACCTCATTGCCAACCACTATGTTACACAATGCTTAGTTATGAAAGAGCAAATGAACTCAAAAGCTGTTCTTGGTGACTGACAGTGTATAGTGAGAGGCTTGTTTCTGTAAAGCCAGGAGACAGGCTGTGTTGTGCAGACAGAAGTTTCTGAAGCAGAGTGTCCTAAAACCTGAAGTCAATTCATGTTAGAACTTCAATGCAATACTTGCTTGAAACCAAATAATAATAGTTGTATGAATGCAAAATGTTTCTTTTATTTAAAAAAAACCTGAAGACGTAGCAGTAGAAATAATAGTAATTATTTTTTGATACAAAGAGCAACTAAAGAAAGCATGTTGAAAATACTGAGATGGTCCTGTTTGCTAGGCCCTAAAAATGACAGTGGAAATTGTTTTTCTGTTTTATCCGCTAATTCTCTGGAATGTATGTACTGAAGAATTTTTAGAGTGACAGGAGGCATAAGCAGAGAAATTTACTCCTGTCTCCCCACCAAACTCTTTAAAATTCTCCCTTAAATGGATGCATTTCTTAGTTTATTTTTGATGGTCTTATAAAGTATTGTTTTTTATATGACTGACTTCATTCACATATTTTTGGGTTCTAAAAATGTTACTGCTCTATAAATTCAAAATTAGTTTTGTATTAAACACAGTGAAAGATGGGACTGGAACATAATAAGAAAAAGAAGTTCTAATTTTATCACTTCTTAAATGTTATTATCTCACAAGAGCATTCTTCTGATTACCTGGAGTCATTTAGCACCATCTGTAGTGCCATGCTAACACAGTTAAAGTAGTATAATAGATGCTGAGGATAAACACAGTTAAATTAAAAATGGTTGCTGAGCAAATGAGTATGTAATATTTTAGGAATTTAAGAGTCTTCCGTGGAGAGGGGTTTTTATCTGTAGCTTTATTTTCCATAACCCACTGCTTTCCTCTTTGGTTCCCTCAGTGCAGAACTATGGTGGCAATGAAGTGATTGCCGCTGGTAAGTTTCCTCTGAGAGAATGTTGTTATTATCTGTTTCATCTGCATTTTCTCCTCAGTAAAGAACTGTGTTATTGCTTTAGCTGTCCTTTGCTGCAGCCTCTCCTCTTTACCTGGAATGCCCACATACAGAAGGAGAGAGAATCACTGTGATGATTGTTCTTTACTCTAGTAGCATCAGGAATTGTATCAGTCTCCAGAGTTAAACAGCTAAATTAGCTCCAAACTTTTGCAAGCAGCACATGGACTGTTTAAGAAACAAGGCGGTGGATATAGCGCTCAGCACTCTAGTTAGTTGTCTTAATGGGGAAATGTTTAAAACAAAGAGAACCTTGCTTATTATGATCTTTAGAGTTTGAGGGGTGGTGACATTGAGCAAGATACTTGTGATTCAGTAATGGAGTAGATTGGCAATTTCGTTTAAAGTAATTTTGATTTCTTCTTAAAGCTTTGTTTACCTTAATTTAAAAAAAGGGATCTTTGAATGAGTTGATAGAATCACTGGAATAGAGTAGTTATTAAAATTCTTTTGTCAGTGTTGCAGTCAAATGCTTATTTGTTAGAATTATTGTAGATGCTGAAAACTCTTCTTTTCTGGCTTGTCTGTAAATTGCATTGTACAAAGGTTACAAACTTTAGCTGACAGTATTTTGTCAGAGTATGATTGACAGTAGCTTTATACTTTGATAAGGTTATAAATAAGTGTATAACCTTTGATAAGGTTATAAATAAGTAAGGTTATAAATAAGTGTAAGGTTATAAATAAGTGTAAACACTTGAATGTTTTCTTTCTATAACATTCCTTCCTGAACATTTCGTTAAATGTTTCATTAGGATTTGGTTGTGCTGAACATAAACGTGTTCCACAAGTCCCTTTTCTGTCTCTTGTCTTGAAATTTGTGTGAGAGGAGGGGAAGAAGATGGAGTTAAAATTTTTATTTGAAGTACTTTTCAAATTATGAATAATGGTGTCTGTATTTGTATCATGGCAGCCTTTTGTATTCCAGATCTGTCATTGACCAGCTGTGTTTAGGTAGAAGTGTTGCCAAAGACAGCATTGCACGTAAAAGAAAACAGGTGAATGGCAACAAGGATGAAAAAAAGTTTTAGGTTCATCTTGAAATAAGAATGGTTTCTTAAGGAAATGTTGTATTCTGTGCTGAATGCTTTGCAAAAGGAGTCCAATAATAAACAAAAAGCAGCCAATCCCACCCCTTTTCAAAATTTTACATGAAGAAAATCATGCTATTTTTCCTTTCATCTTCCATGCACTGTTGCTGTATTTTCCCCAATGTTGGTTTTTTTCAGTATTTCAATTTACATGTGTTTAAAAAAACCCAAACCAAAACAACTTTATTTTTTGAAAGTAAGTGTGTAACGCTACAATTTCACAGTATAAATATATTCAAGTAGTGTTGTCGACGTATAAAATAAGAATGCTACAATTGTATGGCTAGAGTAGTCATACACGAGGCACCCGTGTGCCTCCACAGACTTAGTCCCTTGAAGAGGGCTTAATGTGGATAAAATGTTAATCTGCTTCACTCGTACTGCATAATTGAGTCTTAAGTAAATATGAAATAGGAAAAAGTCAGCTATATCATAAATTTCAGAAGGAAAATTGAGTCTTTGCTAGGCAGAAAATACATTACTTTCCAAACATCGTAAGGGTATTGGAGAAAACTTTGGGTTTATAAGTTTAATTGGATTTTCAAGACCTCGTTGCACTTACTGCAAGTGTTTGAGTAAATAGAGGCAGGGTTTTTTTCTTGCTGTTTTTAACTTAGCAATTGATGGAGCTGAAATGATGTGGTGGTTATGCCAAAACCTATATTTGTATTTCTTGCTTCATTTTTCAGCTGCAAGAAGTGAAGTGTTCTGTAATACAAATTGTGTGCTGACCTGTAATGCCAGTAGGAGGACATGAGAGGTTTGCTTTCAGTTTTTATATTAGCTGAATCTGGCAAACACAATGGGGATGTTTACATTTAGAGACCAACCTGAGTTAAGTTTGCAGTGAAGTGTGTAAAGCTATCTGCAATGTACTTAGTGTGCATTAAGACATACCAATTTATACTTCAAAGTATTTATTTTCAAACTTTATGAATTTAAGATAAAAACTTATATAGTATGTTTTACAGACTTTTTTTAGCTTTCTACTTAAGTTAACCTTGTTAGCAAAAGCCCACAATTGCGTTTGAGAGGGCTATAGTGTAAAGCTGCAGGGCTGCAGAACTATATACCTTTAACATCTGTTTCTCAGCTTAGATAATTTTGCATGAGTTATTCTTGGGCTTCCTGTTCCTCTTACCTCTAATGTATATATATTTTTTTATTATTTACTCACCGCTTCTGTTTTATTACATTTTTTTTCAGTGTCACCTCAGTTCTGATTTTCTTGTCCCTTTGATTCATGTGTCAATTTTTGGTCTTCTGTAAAATACTCTTCTTGCATATGATGCAAGTCTTATTCTCTATAATGTTGCACACATGCTGTCTATAGGTATGCTTATGGATTTTTTTTTTTTAATTTGTGGTCCTACATAGAAGTATAAGAGAACTATAATATTGTGTAACAAAACCAGTTACTAGAATTCCATTGAAGCAGCATGGTACAAGTTAGAAGTATAGTATTTTGTGACATAATTGTGGTGGTTGAAATGAAAAGATAGGAGGTAGGAGTTGTTACATTGTAATAGTGGACCAATCAAATATGCAAAGTGTTAAAAACCAAGACACAAATGTTTGAGAGAAGAGCAATTCTTCCTAAAATCCAGAGACTGAAAGGCTTATCTTGAAATAGCGTTAAAAATTTACAGTTGCCAATAGAAGCTTTCCTTGAAAGACTGTCAAGTATAGATTATAAGGCCAAGCGATCAATGTGTTAATGTGACCTCCTGCATAACATCAGCCATAAGGCCAACTAATATTTTATGCAGTTAGTCTACAGACTAAGTGTAAATAATAAATCTTCATAAAGTGGATTGGGGGACAGCTTAGAACAATTGCCAATAAGCCCACAGTCATTTAGGTTTGAGTGGCAGTAAGTTTAACAGTGCAAAAACTTAAAAATAGCCAAGTGTTTCTATATGAGGTGTTCTGCTAGAGATTTGAAGATGTTGGAAACACTGTACTAAAATGAGTACTATTGAGTCTTATGGAGTGCAGCTCAACTTTGTAGACTAACTAAAAAAAGCTGGGTTTTGTGAAATACTACAATAAATGATACATCAGCTTTGATTGCAAAGGGAAGAAAATTCAGTGCTCTTAAGAAAGCCCAACCAAAGATGCTAAAATTGACTCAATACATTGGATGGAACTTTACTTTGTGTTTGGCCTTACAGTAATCTCTCATCTTGTTTAGGGAAATCTGGAAACCTGGGTAACGTGCTATTTGAACTGGTACGGGCCTGATTAGGTCAGGAACAGAAAGACGTTGAAAAGTGTCTTGGCTGTGATAATTATGTTCTGCTTCATACAAAATGTGTCTTGCCCTTAAAAAAAGTGTTAACTTTTTTATGTGAGATGTGAATCTTGAGATGAAGCTGAAATATTTATTGCCAGGCAGGTAACCCTTGTTGATAGGCAGGGTTGGTCACCAAACATAGTTTCTTCTGTGCTGCATTTCTACAGGTGGGTTGCTATGTCTTAGCTACTATCATAAGTAGGAGAATTATTTCAACTGATTGAGAGTTTATACACTTGTCCTGGTCAAAGTGAACTTGGGAAAAGGTACCTGTTTTAATCCTGATAGTTTCACAGAGATTCGTGTGGTGACAAGACAAATTGGGTAACAAGAATTTATAACATATTATCCTCCTCCATATCAATTCCAGAGGATCTAGACTGGCTACTGTACTAATATATTGTGCGTGGGAGCTGGCTGATCTTCAGTGCCGAGAAGGCTGTGCATAGAGATCACTGTAGTGAGTTTTGGAAGGAAGCCAAGGAAACATTGTGGGGTTTGCTCAGAAGGATTATACAGAGTCATTCTGATCTGCATCGGAAATATGAGATCTGGTTTGACCCTCAGCTGCTGTGAAATGATTGCGAAGGTGGTGTGGGCAAGTGACACACAGTGTCTGGTTGGAGAGTTGTGGCCTCCTTTGCTAGGTGCAGACCATGCGGTTCTAATTAATGCCTTTCCCAGAGCTAGATTAGATTGTGTTCAGGGCAGGGAGGGACACAACGGTGCTTTATATTTTTCAAAAAATGTTGTTGCTGTAGAATTAACACTCTAGTTTTCGTAGTGGAGTACTTTGCCAGGAACAGCTTTTTATGTGCTAGCAGAATCTGCATTCACTCTAATTTCATTTCTGCAGTGATGCTTAAAATGCTGTAATTAATTTTTTTTTTGTAGTTTGTTTGTTTGTTTGTTAGTGGTATCCAATAAATAAAAACCAGTAAGCAAAGTTTCATTTGATGTGCAGGGCTGGTGAAAGCTAGCACTCAAAGGAGTAAAACTAGTTTAACTCTGATTATTACAAGATGTTTTACCAATAAATCTTACAGAAACCATAATGAACAAACTTTTAGTTATCAGAAATGTGCTTAACGAGGTTAGTTGTCCATAAATTTATTTGGTATTAAACTTTTTGATTAACTGAAGAAAGATCAAAATGTTATGTGCTACAACAGGAAAAGGCACCTGGAGTGCCTTTGTAACCTGAACTAGTAGACAAGTGAAAGGGGATGTTCTCTCTGAGGGATTACTATTACTGGGTAAAATTTCAGGTCACAGAGGAACTGTATTGTCAAATGTCAAGTACTCAAAATAATATGGTCCATAAGACTGTTTTTAAGGAGTCATCCTGGGATCTGCAGGAATAAATGTAAACAATCGGTTAGAATCTCATTGACAATTGTAAAGTTGAAAAGAAACAAACAAGTATGCAATCATGCTTTTAAAATTATTTTTTGAATTACGTACTGGTTTAAAAGGGTACTGCTCTCATCTTATTTTTTAAAAACTTATTTTAGAGTCCATGTGCAAGAAAGTGGACTCTTTGGGATGGGGGTGGGGTTAATTGTATGTACATAACTGCTTATAAATACTTCTTTTAGGTGATTAAATACTTCTAAAATTCTTTCTGTGTGGATGTGACAACATTCTTGTCAGATACATTTGCAGTGACTAATTTTTAGAAAAGTCCTTAACTTGTGCCATGTTTTCACATCTAAGCATCTGAAACTTTGAAATTATGCTTGTCTATCATTCAGTTTCAATGTATTTATTTGAAGATAGATCCATATACTGGAGAATTCACAAAGTTCTTTTTTCTATTCAAAATCTGTTACCTGAAATGCCCATGAGATGGTGCTCATCAGTCTTGTTTTTGTGTGGCAGTAGATCTGTGCATAGTTCTGACTTATGAGTAAGGATGCAGTGGTTAACATTGCTGTCTTTCTAGGAGAAAAAAAAAAGAACAAAAAACAACTGACAACATCTTGAATTAATATATACAAAATACCTATTACTATACTATTTTGAAGTGTGAGAAAAAATGTTCTGGATATCCTTGCTCATCTTTGGGAAGATTGATTTGATGCTAGTTTACACAAATTTTTCTTTCTTAAAAATGAGTTTCTAAATAGCCAAAGGATAAAAAAAGTTTTTAGACATCTATCCTTTTTGTGCTGCTTTATTTCCTTCTGTTTTTCTCAAAGATCCATGAAAGTTTTCTTTATAGAAAACATTCTGCTACTAATCCACACTAGTGTGTTCTGTTCTGTAATGTCTTTCTGTGGGAGTTTCATTAGTTTGTTTATGTTTTCTGCTTGACATATGCAGACAGTCTATAACAAACAACACAGAAACAGTGAGCCTTGGGAGAAACGTTAAAGTCTTATTAAGACAGGGAGGATACTCTTTCTTTGAGCTAGACTCACAGTGTTGGAAGCTCCAGTGCTGTTTTTCAGGAGTGTACTATGTAATTTCAGATGCAAGATGGGAAGAAAAAGAGCAAAATAAGAGGAAGAGATTAGAGTATTATGTCTTCTTTCTGAAGTAAGGTTACAGAAATACTTGTAGCGGGCTGCAGCACAGTAGAGGCAAATATGTTATTTTACATTCTATTTCAGACTGTTCTTGTTGGTATTTTAAGAGTAGTAACCTGAATGGTCTGGGGGAGCTGGGGGGGACATCTGGAAGAGGACACAACTGACATAGATGAACTCCCAAGGAAGGAGTTATCAATATTGATAGATGGGTATGAAAACAAGAGTTGGTTGTCTGAAAACTGGAGTGAAGTGACTAGCACCACTGTTATAATTGGTTAAGCTAAGACAACACTCAAAGAAAGTATTTGCTAAGTATTACTAGCAGAGATTACAGGCCTCTGAAAATGAGGACAGCTTTAAACTTGATGAGTTGATCTAGGGGAGGTATTCAAAGATTGATTTTGTACAAAGATTCTTTAGTCAGGCTGCTCCAATTAGATCAGACCAAGAGGACAGAAGAAAATCTATTTCCTCTGGAAACTTCTGTTCCCTTCCAAATTCTAGGAATGGTTCTATGATCAATGTTTCTTTTGTGTGTTTTATAGGCTTTTTTTTTTTCTTTTTTAAATCACTATAGCTTTGATCAAATAAGAAACTTGAGTTATGATTGCGTGTATGTTCTGTTCCATCACTGACTGCTGAAAGCAGTATTAGGACAGCACAGAATAGAAGATACTAAAGTGCTTGAGAAAAGCACCTTGCCAGAAAATGGAGGCAAAACCAGAAGCGGATGCAGCACTGTACGTAGAGAAAACTAAAGACAAGAACCAACTGAAAAGCAGGGTTTCTTCCTTTTTTTAGGGGAAAAAGAAAAAAAAATTAGAAAGTTCTGGCTGAATTTCCTTTGGGAAAATTGAATTAAAAGGTATCATTTTGGAATGTTTAACTTCACCTGGAACAGAAGGATTTGCACATGTTCTGGCTATGTGAAGTGAGAGAGACAAAGAGTTTAGAATGATGCCAAATTACAGTCCAAGATGACGCATTACATAGCAGCCACTGGAGGCTGAGAGAGATGAGCAAGGAGGATTCTGAAAGTCTTTTTGGCTATTTTCAACTTGATGATAACATTGATGGTGAAAGAAGAAATTCTGTCATTTGTGTATTGATACTGAATCATCTGTGTTGGGATGATAATGTATGTGGATGAGTGGTATTTAAATCAGATATGATTTAAGGGTGAAAAGGGGGGACTAAGAACAATTGGTTTTCTAACCCAACTTCACACTGAGCAAACAAGCCTGTACAAAGGAGACTTCTTCTGTAAGAACACTTATGGAAAAGCTGAATGAAGCTAGGAGTAGTAAGTACCAGTGTACGCGGAAGAGGAAACCAGGAAGAGGTACAAACAGAAACAATGCATATAATATCTTGTAGCTGAGATGAAAGTAGGTTTTGGAGTAAACATTCCCATCCTATTTGCCAGTTGTGAAACAATGTTATCCTAGTTACAACAAATTATTATTCTTTTCTTAATCAACTACTTAAAATGGATTATGACCTTACTGAAAGTAATTAATTTTTGAAGGCAGTATCCTGAAATTTATTATTTTATTACTCCTTGAAACAGCAGCTAACCTGCGATTCCAACCACTATGCCTGTATTCAGCTGTCAGCATTAATTGTTTCTTTTTTTTGAGAAGCAGAGAAGACATCTGACCTATGTGTTTGATTTCAAGCCAGTTTAGTTTTTGGAGGGATCAAGTTAAGCAGGTGTAGAATAAGTGGTTGGGGATCTTTCACTACCAATTAAATAATGTTTTTCATCAGTTTAAAATGTAAAAAACTCAAATGGCAGAATTTTCTGACTGTTTAGAATGCATGATGTTAGGAGACATGAGTGACTGTGACTTTTAAGAAATGTGAAGTAGGAGTGAGTGTGCTTTTTGTTAGAGTCCACTGCAAAAATATTCTCATGATAAACTGTGAATAAATTATTATAATAGAGGAAAACAAACATGAGTATAAAGTAGAGAGGCTTATAGTATGCTGGTGGTATCAGTTTTTCATGTACTACATCCTGATTATGTCATCTATGTAAATTAAACTGACTTTTTTTAGGAAACCTGTTTAAAGACTTTGTAGTTTTACCTACACCTTAAGCAGTGTGTAAATGAATCAGGTACATGTTTGCTTCTTTGAACTTATTTTCTGCAATCTGTATTCCTCCCTGCTGGTACAGTACTTTTTAATCAGTATTTTTAAAAAAGAAAAAAAAAAGTCTCCTTGTGGATGTGACCACATGTGACATTTCACTAATAATTCTTTGATACCTCCTTTTATTTCTCTTATTTGTAGTTATTAAACTAATACTATGTCGAGACACTCTGAAAGTTGTAAGAGACATTATGAAAAGAATAAGAGGGACTATGTAATGAAATGCACTAACTTTATATTGGCAATAGCAGTTTGAAATACAATGCCACATACACTTTCTGCTTAAAGTTTTAGAGGAATTTGGAGACAGGATGAAGCTTCTTACCATTATTGGTTAATTAAAAAAGGGGTGGGGGAGAACATTACATAGAATTTGATCATTTCCCCTTTTAAATCTTTACAGTGCAAATTGGTTATTTTTTCAGTTACTCAGGTTGCTGTCACATTACAGTTTAACTGCATAAATAGAAGCTTGAACCATTCATTTGTACAGAAGAACTAGCACACAGGTAGCAGCACTGGATAGCTATACTTTTACTTGAGTTTGTTTTGTGTGCGGAATCTCTCAAGTTTGATGTAGGTTTGTTTTTAACCATTTTAAACCATCCTTACTTTATAAAAAAGTGCTTTTGGTAATACCTCCCTGCAACAGGATATTGTGTAGCCTGAAGAGAGATTGATTGCTTGCAATAGTTGATTTCTGCTATACCTATTTTAACATTTTTTTTTTAGTAGTAGAGATGAGACTGTGGATTCTTCCACTTTTTAAAGTACAGAAATTAAGCTTTAAATATGCAACAGCCTTTTATGAGTTATTTTCACTGTTTCACTTCAGAATTTTATAATGAAGCAAGCCATTGATGAATTGACTTTTCTGACAAAAAGAAATGTTTCTGTTTAGAAAAAATGTGTGGTGACAATCTGACAGGGTTACCACTATAATCAAATACTTCTGTGATTTTGTGCCAGCTTATCTGATGGATCGCTAGTGATTTAAAGCATGGAAACTTTTGCAGTTCTTTTTTTGCAGAGCTTTTTGTTCCTGTCTGTGAGAGACTCAGCCGAGGCAATCTGCAGCTCTGAACTCTGTGTTTCAGAGTAGCTGGTTGGCCTGGGAGTTTGGAAGTCCTAAGGATTGCAGTTTCAGTGCATCTGTTGCAGCCCTTTCACAACCGAAGAGTCTAAGAGCTGTAGGGTCCTCAGGTGTCTCCTGGGTAACATGGCAGGAAACCAGGGCTGTTGTGTTGGATAAGTTCGTAATTCAGTCAATGATGAGCAGCAGAAAATGTGGCAATGATCGTATCAATTTCAGTTAGCAATGTTCTTTTCCCCCCTGTAGTTGGTTTTTCCAAAGTGGTGGGAAAAGATTGTGGAATTGTAACTTTCAGGAAACTTCTTTTTGCATTTGTCTTGGCTTTGGGAAGAATTTTCTGAATTCCAAAACTGCAACAGTAGTACTGATCAAATGACTATTTTTTTTGACATATGTTTTCTGTGCAGAAACAGAAGAGTGGAAAAACTACAAATACTGTGAGCTGCATACTTCGTTGCAGAATTAAGGGGAGTAGGGAAATGTATTTTAAGTTGGATGAATGTGTGGTGTGAAAGAAACTAGTGGATTTGGATATGCCTTACACAAAAATGTGCACATTATAACAGCTCTGGAGTTTTGAACAGTGCCGTATGTCTTAATCTTTGACAAAAAAAACCCACTAAAGCTTAGTGTATAGATAAAGTTGGTATAACTTTAATGGTAATTTAATCTCATGAAGTCGCAACTACCACTTTAAAGTTGTCTTTCTACTTGGAAAAGTATGGTGAGCCATGCAAGAAGAGTATGTATGTACACACCAGTGGTTTTGCTAGGGCAGATGATAGTAGTGCTCTTTTGGCTTTGTTCTCCAAAGTTACACTGGAACAAAAGGTAATGTGTAGACTGATTGAAAGGAAAAGGAAACTTTAAGATTAAAGGCTTTTGTTCTGGTTTTTGTTTCCCTCCCCCCCCCAAAGGCACATGTATTCATGAATTTCAAGAAATTCTGATGTCTGTGAGATAATGGAGATACTTGTGCCGGTCTTTGGCTTCACACCTAGAAGACCGCAGTTTATACTGTTATCGGGTTGCTGTCTTGAAACTTTTTTCTTGTTTCATGATTTTTGTAGTAATTACTTTTTCTGTTGTTGTATTGGGAAATCTCTTTCTCTTATAAGTAAACATCTACATATGTGGAAAGCCAGAGGAAATAGTGTTACTAAGAGCTTGATTTGATAAACATTGAGGAATGCATCTGGGATTCTTCATAGTGCTGAATTTGCTTGGCAAAACTTTGTTTCTAGGGATAACATGCCAGTAGAAGGAAAGAAAATGAAAGAGCTCCTCTGTTAGAGGCTTCACTGAATCTCCAGGTTTAGAATTGAAATAAAAATGGTTTACTTTGATATAAGCCAAAGATATTTTTCTATTTGTTTGTTTAGTCGAAAAATATTGAAGCCCTCTATCATTTTCACAGGGTGTTTTATTTATAAATTCTGTAGTTACCCTTGCAGTCTCAGAATCCACGACTATGATAGATGTTACAGGTTTTCTTTGAAACTTGTTTTAGTAAATAAATACAATTTTTATAGGAGGGACAGATTTTAAGAAACTAGGAAGATGGTTACTTGTTCTTTTATCATTGTGGGTTTTTACTACTTATAGAATTTGAAGGAAATTATGTAGGACTACAGTGGCTGTTAACACTAGAGAAAAAACGGAAAATAATTTGGATACTGAATGAAATAGAAGATTTTGCTAAAAAGATTATACTGTTCTTTGTTTTTATGGCATTAACCTCTCCTTTTATAATGATACTTTCTTTGTGTTCAAGTTGAGTAGCTTTTCACAGTGGCAGATGTTCTTTCCTTCACTGTCTCACTGAAGCAAGATTTATTGTTCCGTTAATCACACTTTTCACAGAGAAAGGAGTATTCTAAGAAACACCATTTCACATACTCCTACATTATTTGGATGTAGCCTTTTTCTAGTTATGTGTATTATCACTTGAGGATAATAATTTAGTTTTGATTCAGAGATTTGTGTGTGTGGAAGGTGTTTTAAGCATCCTTCTAAATTCTTAAATCCTTATGAGTGTAGTCATTCCAGAACAAGCCTTTTTGCCTTAGAACTCCGAATACGTGACGTGACAGTGTTGATGAAGGAATGTTGAGAACTCCATTAGTGCTGTGTTTTTGTCGGAATTTTAAAAAAATCTGTTGAATTTGGTTTTTAAAAAAATTCTTTTTAAGTTGAAAATATTGGAGGCCAAGCCTTAGCAAATGCTAGCTTTACTGGCTAAATGTTTGCTTCAATCTGTAATTCAAAACCCTTTTGTCTAACAGTTGTTGCTTTCCTCCAGTCTAAACTGCAGTCAGTCAGAGGGGAGTGGGAGGGTCTTGCCAGGTTTTCTGAAGAATACCTGACAGTTGCTTTTGGTAGTATTTGATTGCAAAATTAAAAAGATCAAACAGAACATAGGTTGCAATTGTATTAATTGAGGATGCTTTTGTCTTTTTAGGTGTAACTTCAATTGCAGCTCTGGTCAACAGTTAAAATGAGCTTGGTCATAACATAATCCCCCTCTATGCATATGGCATGTTGCATAAATAGTTTGCACGCTGGACTATGTAGGAGGTGGCTCTCCCAGAGGAATTGGGAAACTGTGGCATAAACTGGATGGGTAGAGCTGCTTAGCTAATGTACAGGCAGATGTCATATAGCTAAGTCAAAATTATGTTGTTTTCTATGGAAATGGAAAAAGCCACGGGGGAAGAGAGTTGTCATACAGGGTGACCAAGAGAGCAACTGGAATTTATTAGGAGAAGCACTTACCAGGAGAAGAGTGGGGACATTATAAACAGGAGGGTATATTTGTAGGTGATAGTGATAACATATGCAACACTAGTAGTCTTTGTCTTGTTTGTTTCTTTGTGTGTTGTGTGTTTTTTTTTTCCCTCTCCTTTATTGTTGTAACTATTCTTTGGAGACAGTTTCCATTCAGTCATTGCCTATATGCAATGGGACAGAGACAAATTGAGGTGGGGTAGAGCCTTAGAGTAATAGTAGTAGCTTCTGTAATAGGGGGGGGAAAACCCCAACCAAACAGAAAACTGTTGTGGCAAATCGGGGCGGGGGGTGGGAGGCTTCAAAATGTTTTTGCAAACATAGAAATGTAAGCCACTTGTAACAAACATTAAGTGGCAGAGTCACATTTCTGTCCTTGCTTTCAGTATTGCTTTGTGGGAATTGAAAGAAATGAAAGAAAAAATGGGCTAGTCGTGGGGGCTTTACTGATGTATCTGTTCTCACAAAGGCACCTTTTTCTTCTGGTGTAGTTACTAGAAATCATCAGTTTAGTAATGGCAGTCTTGCTGTTATAAAAGCCCAGGTGGATGGAGGTCATCTGAACATAGTTGTGACTGTAGTGGGTTTGATCCCTGGCTTCGCTGTTGCCCCCATGAGCAGTATGGATGTGCTGGCTAGACTTCTTGTGTGCGGACATGGCTTAGATTGAAAAGAGGAATTGAGCACCAGCGCTGGTAGTGGGTCTTTGAGCTCAGTCAAGTATTACTGATTTGCTGTTTGGTAAGAAAATGAATCTTGTAATCCTTTTGATATACCGCTTGAGTCTTGTGCTTTCCTTCTTTAAGATACTTATTATTTCAATACACTTAATACACTGACTTCCAGTAATATATTTTTTTTTAAATATATTTGTTGTTTATTTTAGACACCCTTCTATTCTAGCCAGGATCATCTGCATGGTTCTCCCATGTTGATCATAGCTACAGAAAATTTAAAAAATGACAACAGAGAAAACTGCATGTTACATTTCCTGTAGCATGTCATTTAGTATTTCTTACATCCAAACTCTTAACCGTCTCTGTTTTAGCTGTGGCAGCAATTTCTGCCAATTCTGAGAAGGCAAGTGCGGTCTTTTCCAGCTGTTCTGGATCGAGGCAGTGTCAGAAATGACAGAAACAGATGTGCTGGTTCTTGGTTTCTGTTGGAATTTGTAACCCGGTGCCTTTAGTTGTGCTGAAATTCTCTGCAATTAATCTGCTGAGCTATGAAATGTGATGGCAATTGAGGAGCTGGCACACATTTGCTTCTAGCATGTGCTATATGAGGGCTGTGACTTTCAGTGGGAGAGGAAATACTTAACATTATGGTTGTTAAATCTGATAAAACCTGCCAGAGCTTTGTAAGTAAACTGATTACTCAGTTGATCTTGTATTCTTTCTTGGCTTTTTGAGATTCATTTTATTCCTCGTCTAAGGTTATTCTTTGCTATTCAATTCCATGTTTGGAACATGTTCTGTTTTGTTCCTCTTCTGTGATTTCCTTTGTTCCTTTCGCCTTTGTCCCTTAGTTGTAGCTGTTATCCCCTAGTCTCTACAAGCTGGCAAAACACTTTCAAACATGTTTCCTAGAATAAACACATAACCTTGTTTTACTCCTAGAATTCCATTGTTACGCAGTTTTTTAATAATGTACTTTGCAAGTATTGCAAAGTGGATATCCAATTTAAGTCAAAAGTTATGAAGTTATGTGAAGGGTTGCTTGTATAAGACTTGCAGGATGCAAACTTCAGATTCTGTAAAGAGTGGTGGCTTCCTTCCCCCCACCCCCACTTCACTGTAAAATACCAGACAGATGTATCGTTTCTGTAGAAAAATATTGGGATATATTGTCTGTTCTCTAGCATCTGGGGAAGTGGTCTTCAAACCTTATTGATTGCACATCCCATCAGTAAAAAAATTTTGAGCATGCACCCCCAATAAATGTATAACTATTTATTTATAAATTATATAACTGTACTGCTGTATTAGTATATTATGTACATTATAAACCATACAAAAATAGAAATTAAAAAGGGTGAGATAAAGATAAAATAAAAACTATTTTTAATTTTTAAATTTTATATAGTAATGATACAAAAAATATTTTCTTTCCACACCCCAGAGGATTGTCTTGCACGCCCCCTGGGGTGCACGTACCTCACTTTGATGCACTGGGAGACTTTTTGAGAATTATTTACTTTACATTTTTTCTAATTTTCTTAGCTTAGGAAGCTGCAATTTTCAGAAGGTCAAATCTAATATATTATTGTACATTAGTAACCTACTGTGGGTATATATATTTTTAAAAGTATTCCTGTTCAGTCTATGTGGTATACATAAGAATAATTGTGTAACTGTTTGTACTTCTTTATAACTGGAAGGAGTTTACTATATCTGTGATTTCCTTGTCAAATTGAAATAAATTCAATAATTAATAAGACTAAATATTTAAAGGAAGCATCTTAAAATGCTTTCTTATTGAATTACTATTGCTGTCTTTGCACACCAGTTTGGTTGAAGAAAAACGGATATCTTTGGTAATCTTTTACATTTAAGTAATTTAAAAAAGAAAAAAAAGCTAGCTGTTAGTTTTTCAGATGCTGAATACTAAGCAGGTTAGAGAATGTAATTTAAATACAGGAAAGCCTGGGCAAATTGTTTCAGGTAAGTGTTTTTTTAGGAGTATCCAAATGTATTATTAGACTTGAAATTTTTTTCTTTTGCTAGTCATTGCAAGAGAAGACTGTTCTCTGGCAGGTGGAGTCAATCTACTTTGCTCATATTAACCTACCTGTCTAGCATCTCTGTGGGCCCTTATTTTTAAGTATATGTATCAACTTACAGTTATATTTGCTCAGGCGTGGTGTCAGTGTTGTATAGTTGTTTTTTTTTTTTTTCTGACTTGGCTTATGGGCAGAATGAATTTGCTTCTGCTTGCGGCATACAATGTGAATGTCCTGATTGATGGAGGTAGGTGCAAGCAGGGCATTGTCTGTAAAGTCATCCTGACTGTATGGTTTGTTCCCCGCTCTGGACTTGTTGTTGATTCATATGATATTAGAAATGTTATCTTTTGGACTCCTTCCTTGAGGGGAAGGATTAAGATAGGACAGGATGCAGACCTGTGCAACGTGGTGGCTGAGGTATGGTTAGTATGTTTCTCTCAGCGTATAGCAGATTGTTTTTATTTGCTGATGGGTGATATTTCCAGACTTGACAAAAAGTTACGTGCTTGATGAAGTCACTTGTGTCTGGATCCTGAAAAAAATCTGTTTTTAATGTTCTTGTAAATTCAAGTAAAAATGTTAGATAACTTTTAGAAGTGTAGGAAGGGGAGGGATGTGCTGGGATAATGAAATGGACAGTATGGTACAGTACTTTGCTATGTGTGTTTCATGTATTTGAGTTTAAATTCAGAGTAATGTAACTCTAGCTGACGTTCTACTGGATGTCATAAAATGACAGATTTCTGATTTTTAAAATGTCAAAACCATAAATCATTAGTTTGCTAAGATTGCACTAGCAAGCTATTAAAGAACATGGCAGTATTTACTGTAGGTAAATGCAAATTTAAAAAGGTTCTCTGTATCATGGTTTAAATGATTTATTTGCTTTCAATGCACATATGAATCTGATGTGATGTAAAGATTTAGGATATTTCATTTCCTGTATGGAGCTACAAATTTGCATTTTATTAAACCATCTCTTGGAGTCATATCTTTCTTGTATGTCTTAAACGGTATCACAAGTTAAAGTACACTGAAAAAAGTTAATTAAAACAAAACCAGAATTTAATGCTATTAATACAGATACTGGAAAGATACGAATTTCAGCTGGATTTAGATATAGTCTATATCTATCTAGTTAATAGTTATTGAGATCTGTAATATAAGCCAAAATTGGAAAACTGCCAAGTTTTGTAAATATGCCTTCAGCTGCTATTTGAAGTGTGTTGAAATTTTGTCTTGAAATTGTTTGATTTGCAAGAAAATCAACTTGGCAGTCCTTTGTTTCTTTAGGGATTTGAAATAAAGCTTATAATCGCATGGCCTCCTCAGGAGCAAAGGGCCTCTATGCTCGGTGTCGTGCTTTGGACAAAAGCTGGTAGAGAATCAGTTTTATACTGTCTCCTGCTTTCTTCTCTGAACTTGTCCAATGGCCTGCAGGTTTGCTGGGTATATCCACTGTTTGGTCTCGGTAAGAGTGTGGTTCCCTGGGCCCCTAGTACTCGTGTTTTGTGTCATGTTCTTGGCAATCCTTCTTTTTATAGCAGCTGTCCCACCTCTTTGATGGGTCAGTAAAGATTGGGAGGAGGGTCCTAATATTGGACTTGTCTATGTCTTTCATTTTTGGAATCTGTTGTTGAATTTCCAGAAGGGAAGCTAGAAACACTGTACATGGTGATATGGAGTGCTGTAACTGTTTTGAGTTCGGGCGTGGTATTTGTTTTTAATTTGAACGTTTGTACTGAGATAATTTTTTTTTTTTTGAGTGGATACCAAACTGTAAAAATAAATGTAGGATTTTTTGGTCTTTTTTTTGTTTGTTGTTGTAGGATAAAATTTAACTTTGCCAGTCATTTTGCTTAAAACTGGGATTGTTCCCTTTATAAGATAGAGATTGAATTTCATTTTTTAGTAAGTACTTCTAAAAAAAATTTCTAAAAGCTTTTTCTAAAACAGATTAAAACCCAAAATCTATAAAATCTGAAATTCATAGTGCCACTCCTCCTGCCCCGGTGTTTAAAAACATTGTGTAGAGCTAATTCTTCCTTGCATTGCTCTGCTTGCACTGGGGCTTTAACTGCACACTACAAACTGAACTAATTGTGTTAGTGAACTAATTTGACGTAAAAATGCTTGCAATCAGAGTGAAAATACTAGATTATTAGCTAGGGTAAATACAGCATCATTGATTACAGCATAATGATCTTTTAAAACTGGTGTGTTCCCACCCCCCCTCCTCCACCCCGCCCCGCCTTGCCCCTTCTGTTGGGAAGGAGAAACCCATAGGTAAGTGTCACCACCATAAGGATGCTTCAGATATATTGTACCTGCTGGGACAAGAATTTTGCTTTTTTACATTTGTTGTTTTGGCTGAGAGAGTCATTTTAATGTATACATAGACATAGCTCAGTGCCTTTTTAAAGAAAAGTTTTAATGAACTGTGTTATGTCCCAGATTAACTGGATAGGAGATATTTGCTACTCTTTCCTGCGTAAATTGGGTAAATTGTGTGCCTTCTGTAGTTAGCAGTTGCAAAGTTGAAGAAACTCTGGTTTTATATAAACCAATACTTAAATGTAAACTTTTCTGCTAATTTGAAATCTTTTCCAATCTTATTTCCTGGAGATACGGCTTTCTTCTTTGTTGTGACAGAGTATAAGTTATAAGCTGCTGATGTAAAGTTGTCTCGGGGAGGAAGAGAATTATACTGTGCTGAGACACTATATTAAAAACGTGCAATGCTGGGCTTACGGTTTCAAATACAACATTAGGTGGCAGTAGTAGACTCTTAACACCTTGTGGGTGCTTGTTAAATTTACTTTTAGGCAGTTTTCCAAACGAGAGACAGACTTGAAGAAATTTTATTTTAATACAGAACATTCATGTTACATCACTATGAAGGGAATCAATAGGAGTGATTTTTCCTGAATGATCCAGCTTTGATCATAGTTAGTAACAGTATTGAACAGAATCATATGAAAGCATCAAGGTTAAAGTGGGTGCAATGTTGTTGTGCAATGCCACTATTGATATGCCTGGTTTAAAATGAACCCTTAGAAAGCAAAGCAGCAGACATGACTACTGTTAGTATTCTTTTTTTGTAGTGTAATATTGGGTAGTGTTGGATGGGGGTGAAACTGGTGACTTCAGCCTGAGATACCAGCAGGAAAAGTTTGTGCTTTTCTGCTCAAGAAATACCTGTTTGCTCTTTGATTGTTGGGGATTTTTTGTTGTGTTTGGTTGGTTGTTTGTGGGTTTTTTTCTTGTTTTGGTTTTTTTTTTTGGGGGGGGGGACATGGAAGAAAGCAAATCCAAAGTTGGAGCAAGGTTAAAGAGGATGCTTATGGAAGAGGCTGGAGTAGAATCTTTCTGTCTGTGAAAGAGTCGCTGGTCACTTGCATATTCATGGTCTCATGTTACTTTAAACTTTGAGCTACTGCTAAGGTAGCAAATGGCTTTAAATCATCTGTGTCTTGCTGGAAGGTTATGACCTTGCCTTTCATGAGTGGGTCCTCCCACAGTTCTTTGTGCTTTGTCTAGTTTTTCTGGTTGCATTATGGTTGATATAGTGGCAATACATTGAATTAAAAAAGGTTGACATCCAGACTTTTTCTGTCCCTTTCTTGCCTCCCTGTAACATCTCTGGGCCTGAGCCCTGTTTGTCATGATTTCACTGACTTGACATTCATGCTAATGTCACTATTTGATATACTGATCCAAACTATCAAGAGACTTTCCTACCAAATCTCCTCTTAGGACTTGTATTTTAATATATTCCCACCTCCAAGTGTTGTGTTAATGATAAAAAAGACTGCACACCCCCCATGAAGAGTGGGGGGTGAAGGGCAGAGAATGGATTGCTGCAAATTAGTATGTATGAGTTATTCTTTTTTGCCACCTTTTTCCTCTTTTCCAAATCAGAACCATCTTTTTATCCCACCCAGGATGTGTACCATGGTGTTGACTTTCACTGTTTATTGTGTGCCCTCAGAGGATTTGACTGGCTTGGGATCACTCATGATCCTATGAGATCCTTGCCCTAAAGAGATCTTAGTTCTTACACTTCCCAAATCTTTGGCATGTATTTTTGATAATCAATAAATTTGTTTTGAGTTTCTGAATATGTGAAAGGGGATGGAGTCCAGGATGTGGTGTATTACTTTAGTGGAAGATATGAGTAAATGTAGGCAAAGAATATTATATTTTTTTGTGTTTGGGTTCTCCAGAAGCAGCATTCAGATTTCATCATTGAGGGATGAAAAACACGGGGGGTTTTTTGTTTGTTTGATATTTTTGTTTTTTTTTTCCTTAACCTTGGGTCAACTGACATGATGTAAAATTGCAATAAGAGGAGGACCATTTTGGATAACATAGCTATTTTGTGAACAGAAGTAAAATGTAGGGTATATATCAAACCTTTAATTGTTGAAATGGCAACTAGTTTCGCTTCAGCACGTTTTTCTTTATGTTTATCAAGACTTATACAAATAAGTACCTTACTGTTATGAGTAGAGGATTTTGGGCAGTTATCAGCTTTTCTACATACAGCTTTGCAGGTTCTTATTGAGCATAAACTTTTAAAATTTCCACTGAGATAGAACTGGCCTATTTGACGACTTTTTTTTTTTTTCCCATGGGATTGGCATTTTGCATTGGATAGGCACTGTCCTTACTTGTTGTTTTGGACATGCTAAAGAAACAATTCTGAGATTACAAAATCAACATTTTGAGGAAAACGGAGGTCATAGTTTCCTTGGTTAGTAATAGTTCTTTCATCCTCGCTTTAGGGAACAAAACAAGTATGTTTGTCTTGATGTGTAGGTTATCTAGTAACCAGAAGGATGAAGAAGCTCTGTAGAAGTGAAGGCTTTTTCAGAGGTTTCAGATAAAACTGTGGAGATCCAGCCCTATAGTTCTCCCAAGTATAGCCAATTTGGCTTTTCCAGGAGAAATGCTGATTGTGGTCCTGGACTTGATTTCTTTTTTTTCTGTTATAGTTGATTGAAATACTTTTCCTCACATTTTCTTACAAGCTTTTGAAATATTTTATATCTGCCACTGGGAGAAATGACTTTAAATTAGATTAATAACCTAGATCATGATCTTTCAGGAAAGCGAAGCTTGACTATGTTTATTTTGAGCTATTTTCTGCATATTGTAGTTCAGTAGTTGTTCACCCAAAGAGTGCACCATATCTTTTATATCTTGGATCACTTCTCCCATTTTATGTTAGATGAAAGGTTCATTGCAAAGAGAAGTTTCATGTGTTTAGACTGGCTTTTTGTTTCTATTTAGAAGTGATGTAGTGCTATTTTATACTTAAAATTAATATTATTATGTTGACTTCTCATTAGTTTTGTTCTCTAAGGGGGGGGAAAAAAAAATCACACACTCTGAGCGTGTAGTTAAAAATTGCTGTAAAGTATTCTCCCTGTTCTCAGTCAGCTGAATGTAGAAACATTTTACCAAAAAGCTCTAACTATTGGTTTAGTTTATATATTTTTTGAAGGTAAATGTAACTGGCAAAATGTAAAATTTGTGAGGCTATATTTGAATACTTTGAATACTGCACTTTAAAACCATTCCTGTAAGCTTATACTTACATGCTGAAGAAAGAAAACGTTATGCCACCCTGTAGGTTGCTATAAAGATTGTTTATGCAGCTCAGCATAGGACTTAAAATACGTTGAATTGGAGAATTTTGAAAAATGTACTGTGGAACATAGGAGACCAAATCATGCTAAAGTGCAAGGAAAGACTATACATCAGTTCAAAGGCTACATTATTCAAAAAAATACAACCATAAAAAAGGTAATAAGATTACATTCTCACACTTCATGGCTAGTAAGGTGCATTAAGCTGCTCAGATATTCATAACTTACTGTGACATTTGGGAAGATTACATTTTGCTGTGCACAGCCATTACTGCAGCTCAGATAATAACTAGCCAATGCATGGACCTGGATTATGATCCCTGTCATTGGAAACAAATTTGTGTTTTGAAGGTTGATCAGTTTCAAATCACCATTAGAAAGGGTTAATATGAAATACTGAGGGGTGTATGTTTGCTTATGTGTATCTAATGGGTATGCATACATATAGTACATCAACTGCACTGTGCCTTTGGTATATTGCTTTCTCTGTCAATTTTTTTGTTCTCACTTCCCTTAAAGGAAATGTTAAAATGGTAATTATTTCTACCATAGCATATTATTTCTAGAATGTACTTGCTGAAATGCTTATGTTTGCAGATTAGATTGGAAACCTAATTTGACAGCTTCCTGGATGGCTGGTTACTGATAATAGTGTATCTAGCCAAAAATGAAAGATTGGTGGTGTAGACTATAGGGTGAAGGTAAGGTCACCTCTAGTTGCCGTATATGGTTTTGGTGTGATAATTGATGGTTGGCTGATAGTTAAAACTAAATGCATAGAGAGTTGAATTTCTTGTTAAGAATTAGCAGGCTAGCTAACTTTGTGGCTAGAATTTAACCTTCAGCTATTCTGTCTGTACACGGAATGTGGTATTTTCTTTGTTTCTTACCTTGATGGTGAGAAAGAGAGTGGCTTCTTGAGGAATACCTCAGTCTTGTAGAGGATGATAAATTTGGTGTAAAATAAAGTGTAATATTGGTTATGTATTTTATGTTTTCAAATGTTTTGTTCAGTTTTTTTTTTAAGGGGGGTGTACTTTTTTCTTTGCATTTGTTTTGCGATAATTCTGTGTTAATACATTCTGCTCAGCGTTCTCCCTTGAATTCAGCCTTACAGAGTTTTCTTGAGGAAGACCTCTGCTCCATCTTATGGAAGCGGGAAAACTGAGGCTTGGAGCATGATAATGACTTGATAGATTTGTTTGGGTTGACAGTGTGAGTTGATATAGAGAAGCTGGGAATATAATTCAAGTCTCCCCATTCAGTTCATGCGGATTCCCTAGATATTAAGGAAGCATCTGAGAGTAAATTGCATAATTATTTTTCATGACCAAGAGGGGAGAAAATGGAAAAGTGTAAATTACTATTTAGAAATTGTTGCCATGAGACATTGTCTATTCTGTCATAAAAGCAGTAACTTTCTCTGCTTCTTGTGGTGTTCGGCATTACTGATTTATGCCCAGAAGACCAAAGATTGCTTCTTCAAAGTGACAAGATTTAGACACTTGAGGAAAATGTATGGTAATTTCAGTAGTTAATGAAGAGCGCATATTCTGTTCCGTTAGGTAAGTTTATCTTCAGATCCTGACTAGCTGAGAGAAGCTGTCGGATCTAATATGGAAGCAAGTTAGTATATGTATTTTGGGGCAATTTTGACATGGTGTGACTTCGACAAGTGACAGTACCGAAGCTGTTAATGGTCAAAGCCTGTGAAAGGAACACCATGTAGGACAGAAATAATGTCTTTCATTAGACAAACTTGTAGAAGTGAGAATGAGCTGAAATACTTTTGATCATGAGCCCATTTTGATCATTTGAGTCAGTGCTATCTGAATTCCTATTTGTATGCTGATATATAATGGGTATTATGGCAAGCATTAAGTTTAATACAGTTCTAAAGTCGAAAAGAAGTTTAAAAAGTGGAGGGGAGGAATTGGGGTAGAGGAGTTAGGTTAGTACAATCAATCTTCCTTTCAACTGGAATTTTTGTTTTATTGAGTACACAAATGAGAATGAAGTAGGTTATTTCCTTCCCCCCTCCACATTCTTGGCACGTGCATATGTGGTTAGTTACTCAGTGTATGTTCAAACAAACCCTGCATCTAGGAGACCTGAAATATTACAGGATTTAGGTGCCTTAGCCAAAGCATAGTCAAAGACTTCAAACAGTGCTGCTGTTTCACATTCATGCAAATGTAGCAAGCCTTTGCTTCCTTTTAGTACCTGTGGCTACTAATGAAACTGGCAGTTAATACTTAAGCAGCTTTATTCAATATCTCAGGAATGACTCTTAAGTGTTTGTAAGTGGCAATATTTCTGAGGTGCATCAACTCCTTTTGGCTAGAATTGCCCTCTTATTTGAGGAATGTTAAGCACATGCGAAGGAAGGCTTTTAGGGCCTCTCCACACCATCTTAGCTGACTTGGCTCTCTCACCTGTTTTGGAATACTCACTTGGTCTTTTCACTTTTCAGCTGTATGGGGCAGCTCAGGACACTTGTATCTTAAACTACCCAAATGTTCTTCTGCAGCAATTGTCTGATAGTAGGTGACACCTTAGGAGCACCTTTGTTGAAGTTACTCAACAGAAATTGAAACAGAGGAAGAATAAGACTTGATTATATTAATATTGGTGTTTTTAGCTTATGTCTTTGATAGCTTTCTTCTCGCAGAATGAATAACTTTAAACATGGAATGGTACTTTGATACAGTTTTCTTAAGATTTTTTTTAATCTTTTGTCTGAAAGCTTGTTGGGGGCCGGTTTGACTTGGAAATGAACTTTATCATCCAAGAAGGAGAGGGCATCACCTGCATGGTAGACTTGCTGGACAAGTGTGACATCACCTGCCAGGCTGAGGTGTGGAGCATGTTTACAGCAATCTTGAAGAAAAGTATACGCAATCTACAAGCATGCACAGAAGTGGGGCTCGTTGAACAAGTGCTCAAGAGGATTGATAGAGCTGACAACATGATTGCAGGTACAGTTTCATCCAATGTATGACTCAAACTGTATTCCTTTTATGTAAAATCTCATGGAAACTTTTATTAAGTGACAGAAATTTGACATTGCATTTTATTAAGCAATTATATTGCTGTTCTTTTTCTTTTCAGATCTCTTAGTGGATATGCTGGGTGTGTTGGCTAGCTATAACTTGACAGTTCGAGAGCTAAAGTTATTCTTCAGCAAGCTTCAAGGAGAAAAAGGGAGATGGGTAAAAGAAAACACAAAACTGAAATCATTTTTGTAGTGTTGCTTGTATTTTTCCTAATGTTCACAAGTTAAAAGGGTGTTCGATAACCTTGATAGTAAACAAATTTTAAATGTACCAAGAAATACAGGATGCTTTCTGATATTATATCAATGAATCTTTTTACCTGCAAGCAATTAAAATACAGAGAGTAGAATAGTGATGAAATTAAATTTCCTTCTGGATCTGTAGACTGGATTGGTCTTTTTGAACACCTGGGAATAATATGGTGACTTCAAGCAAGTGTTTTTATGCACGTTTTTATTTTTGTAATTCCAGTTATGTGAAATTGAAGGAAAAATTTTTTTTGAAGACAAAAGGGAGAAATGAATAAAAAATGTCTACACAGGAAGTTCAGTGTGCTCCTATTTTTACATTGTTGTTCTTTACCTGAAGATTGAAAAAGTTTATCTAGTTAGGGAAGTGAGAATTTGTGGCAGAAATTGAAATGAAGGAAATAAGCTCCAGCTGAAAAATCGTATCATGTGTTTTCTCCTGTTCCTGCGTGAACTAGAAAGGGAAAAGAGGGTCTCCTTTTACTGTTGAGAACCTCCTTCCCTAAAGTAAAACGTGTGTGTTGTAAAGGCCACCAGATAAAGTTTTCTTTAACACAGGATTGTTGTTTGCTGGAATTGGGAACTATTTTAACAATTTAAATTGTTAAATTTACCTGCTTTGAATTTTAATTCAGCTCCTGTATCTCTAAATACTCTGCCTAGTGTGGAGAAAAGGTAGCACAGTTTCTCTATCAACTTCAAATAATGTAAAAAAATGTATTCAGTATAAAAGCCAGTATGCACAAATAATATAGCAAAATTTGAAAGACCCTTTGAAATAAATAATTTTGGAGAACTTAACTTGCACAAATAAAAATAATAGAGGGTTTAAACTTAATAATTGAACATACAGACTATATTTAACCATAGATGAATTAAAGTTTTCTATGTAACATTGACTTTTTCATTTCCTGTCTCTCCGCTATTTATGTTTAATTTCCTTTCTTTATTAAAGACTGAATATAAAGGAAAGGAAAAGAAAAATGCCACAGTTGCATTGCTAAGGAGTTGCACAACTCCATAAATCTTAAAATCAGCAGTGCTGTAAAGATAGAAAGTATTTGGCTACAACACAAATTACCTAGCTGAATTCTATAGCGCTGAAGACATCTGAGCAGTTCTCAGTGTTTCTTACTCAATTTTAATTCAGATTCATGAAGCACTGTTTATCTGACTATAATTTTGGTACATCTGAAGTACTTGTAACAGATCATGCAATGCTTAGTTTTCAGAGGATGGCTGCTTACGAGAGCGGAAAAAGGGCACTTTCAGGAAAAGATCAGAAGTGTGAAATTGTAGTTTAAAAATAGATCTACTGGAAAGTTATGAAGTGGTAAAAGAAGATGCACAAAATTGTTCATGACCACTATTTGCTGTACTTGTGTTGTTGTGAGCTCATATAGGAGTTTATAGTTGCTGAGTATTATGACAAAATCAATGCAGAATTAGGGTGGTGGTGGGAAGCATTAAGTATTCACACTAACTGAGCACTCAGTTTAGGTGCTCCAAATTGCCCTTGAGACTTGAATCTTTCTCCATGGGCTTATATGAAGGGATATATGTAACCAAAGACACTTTAATCTAGTATATGACTGTAGTCCTGGTGAAAATAGTCCTGTCTGCTGATCCTCCCTCTCCCTTTTGCAAGGTATTCCCCACCTTCCTTGTACTGGCACAGGTTTCACGCAGCCACAAGCCAAAACTGCTGTAACTGAAAATTGGTTTGCATTTGTTTTTCCTGAATTAGTTTTCAGCTAGATCACTTAAATGTCTTTAGTTCACTGCAGATCCACGCATATGATAGTGCTGATGGGAATGAACAGATAGAGGAAGGAACCAACATTCAGGATCAGTTTAGTTTATGCTGGATGAAAGTGGCTCTGGCCTTTAAGTCCTTAATTTAGTTATCAAATCAATTGTATTTCAGTGCACCTACTGCGTATTGTGTGAAGGTATCCATGACTCTTTGTTAATGTTGTTTATTGAAAGTGCTAAGTGTCTTAGCAGAGTATTACTCAACCATCTGCAAAGCTTTAAAATTGTCAAAATTCATTTTTTGTGTGTATAGTCTTTTCTTTCTCATAGGTGTGTTTTATTTATTTACAAGTGTAATAATTCTCTTTGTCAGCCACCACATGCTGGGAAGTTATTGTCTGTGTTAAAACACATGCCTCAGAAGTATGGACCTGATGCCTTCTTCAACTTTCCAGGAAAAAGTGCTGCAGTATGTAGATATTTTTAAGTCTCTTGTTTGTTCATTTGTTGTTCTATTACGGCCATCGGTTATTTTCACTTATGGTGTTCTTTTGTCTCATCTGTCATTGTCATAGACATAGAGTTTTAAGCAGATTTTTTTCTCTGCCTGACACCTACATTATGCCTAAATAAATCATGCTTATAATAAATGTGCATTATCACTATAGAAGGACAAATACTATTACATAAAGAACAGATAAAAATGGGGCTTTTTTTTTTCCCCAGACTGGTTCAGTTAAATCTTGTTGCAAGGAGAATCTTCCTGCTTTTCACTCCCATGTTTCTATGGGAATGATGCTTGTGTTAGTATCCAGTATGTGTAAGAGTGGCTTTGTGGTGGGTTGACCCTGGCTGGACAGTAGGTGCCCACCAAGCCGCTCTATCACTCCCCATCCTCAGCTGGACAGGGGAGAGAAAATTTAACGAGACTCATGGGTTGAGATAAGGACAGGGAGATCACTTACCAATTACTGTCACAAGCAAAACAGGCTCAACTTGGGGAAATTAATTTAATTTATTACCAGTCAAATTGGAGTAGGGTAATGAGAAATAAAAACAAATCTTAAAACACCTTCCCTCCACCCCTCCCTTCTTCCCAGGCTCAACTCCACTCCTGATTTCTGTACCTCCTACCCCTGAGCGGCACAGGGGGACGAGGAATGGGGGTGGCGGTCAGTTCATCACACGTTGTCTTTGCTGCTCCTTCCTCCTCACGCCCTTCCCCTGCT
>NW_009207189.1:39938-40280 GCF_000690835.1 Fulmarus glacialis | reverse complement strand
GGGTGGCGTTCAGTGCATCACACGTTGGCTTGGCTGCCCCTCCCTCCTCACGCTCTCCCCCTGCTCCAGCCATTGGAGATAATCCTCCATGAACTTTTCCAACATGGATCCTTCCCATGGGCTGCAGTTCTTCATGAACTGCTCCAGCGTGGGTCCTTTCCATGGGGTGCAGTCCTTCAGGAAGAGACTCCTCCAGTGTGGGTCCCCCATGGGGTCGCAAGTCCTGCTAGCCAACCTACTCCAGTGTGGGCTCCTCTTCACAGATCACAGGTCCTGCCAGGAGCCTGCTCCAGCACGGGCTTCCCACGGGGTCACAGCCTCCTTCAGGCACATCCAGCTGCT